>NC_052151.1:211795044-211952053 GCF_902713615.1 Scyliorhinus canicula
CAAACCCCCAACATTCCCCACCTAACCCACAACCATACCCAACAGACAGACCCACCCGGAAACAGAGCAAAAAGAAAACCAGCATAAAAAACACATGTCAAAATTGCAAAACAGCAACAGCGAAAACAGCAATAGACATAGTGTGTCCGCAGACCCTAGTTCGAGTCCAGCTTCTCTGTCTGTACAAAGGCCCACGCCTCCTCCGGGGACTCAAAGTAGTGGTGCCGGTCCTCATATGTCACCCATAGACGCGCAGGCTGCAGCATTCCAAATTCGACCTGCTTGGCATAAAGCACCGCCTTCGTCCGGTTGAACCCGGACCGCCGCTTAGCCACCTCCGCACTCCAGTCCTGGTAGATTCGCACCACCGAATTCTCCCACTTGCTGCTCGTCTCTTTCTTGGCCCAGCGCAGCACACTCTCCCGGTCGCTGAATCGATGGAACCGCACCAGCACCACCCGCGGGGGTTCATTTGCCTTAGGCTTCCTGGCCAGCACTCTGTGAGCTCCCTCAAGCTCCAGGGGCAAATGGAAGGTTCCCCGCTCCCATCAACGAGCTCAACATCGTGGTCACATACGACGCGAGATCCGACCCCTCCGCCAGGCCCAGGATCCTCAAATTCTTTCACCTCGTGTGAACGTCCAGCTCCTCCAAGTGGTCTTGCCACTTTTTGTGAAGTGCCTCGTGCAACTCCACTTTCCCCACGAGGACCACGGCCTCCTCCTCCCTCTCAGTGGCCTGCTGCTGCAACTCTCGAATGGACACCTCCTGGGCCGCCTGGGTCTCAAGCAGCCTGTTCGTAGTCGCATTAAGGGAGTCCAGCAACTCAGCCTTCAGCTCCGCAAAACAGCGCAGAAGAGAGGTTTGCTGCTCCTGCGCCCACTTCCCCCAGTCCTCGGGTGTTCAGCCGGCCGCCATTTTGTCCTTCTTCCCCCGCTTCTCTTGGGGAGCTGCTGCAGCTTTTTCCTTTGCCCCACTCCGGGTGAGCACCATAAATTATGGGGAATGCTCCTCTAGACACCTTCCCCCACCGGGATTTGTCGACACAGCGCCGTTTGGGGCCCTCAAATAGGCCCAAATGCCCTTAAGTAGCGGGAGCTGCCGAACGTGCGGCTTAGCTCCACATAGCCGCAACAGGAAGTTCACAGAATTGGATTCATAAGTAACAGGAAATAGAATCATGGAATTTACAGTGCAGGAGATCATTCGACCCACCCAGTCTGCACCGGCTCTTACAAAGAGCACCCCACACAAGCCCACACCTCCACCCTATCCCCGTAACCCAGTAATCCCACCAAACCTTTTTGGACACTAAGAGAGGGGGATGGAGCCTGTGACGGAAGGCATTCATGGACAGGAACTGAAGATACAATTTAAATGTCAAGAACATTAGGGGGCAGCACGGTAGCATGGTGGTTAGCATAAATGCTTCACAGCTCCAGGGTCCCAGATTCGATTCCCGGCTGGGTCACTGTCTGTGTGGAGTCTGCACGTCCTCCCTGTATGTGCGTGGGTTTCCTCCGGGTGCTCCGGTTTCCTCCCACAGTCCAAAGATGTGCGGGTTAGGTGGATTGGCCATGCTAAATTGCCCGTAGTGTCCTATAAAGTAAGGTTAAGGGGGGGGGGGGGGTGTTGGGTAACGGGTATAGGGTGGATACGTGGGTTTGAGTAGGGTCATCATTGCTTGGCACAACATCGAGGGCCGAAGGGCCTGTTCTGTGCTGTACTGTTCTATGTTCTATGTTCTATAACAGTAATACAGTTAAACATGATTGAACAATTAATAAGTGGATGGTGAGACTTACAAGGGACACCAAAAATAGCCAGGATTGGATAGTAGCCTGCTTGAATAGTTTTAAATGTGCAAAAGATCCGTTCAGCTAATGGAACGTAAAAACCAAAATAGGCCCGACAGGACCTGCAGAGAGAAGGGAGCTGACGTTACGAGTCTGGGTGATTCTTTGTCTAAGGTTCATTCCTCAGGTGGGCTAAAGGAGAGATGGTGCTGGGTGATCTTATTGAGGTGATGGTGGGTAGCTTTGGGGTCAGACATAAGGATCAAAGGGTGAGGTTGAGGATTTGAACAACCTCAGATATAACCCAGAGAGGGGGTGACCGAATGGATTCAGGCACAGGAACTGAAGAGACAATTTAAATGCCAAGAACAGTAATACAGTTAGACAAAATAACATAAGAACATAAGAACGAGGAGTCGGCCATCTGGCCCTTCGAGCTGCTCCTCCATTCAATGAGATCATGGCTGATCATTGTGGATTCAGCTCCACTTTCCCGCCAAAACACCATAACCTTTTATTCTTCAAAAAACTATCCATGTTTATACTGAAAACATTGAATGAAGGCACCTCAAATACTGGACTGGACAAGGAAGTCCATACATTCACAACCCTTTGGGTGAAGAAATTCCTCCTGAGCTCATCCTAAATCAACTTCCCCTTATTTTGAAGCTATGCCCCCAGGGTCTGCTTTCACCCGCCATTGGAAACAACCAGCCCCCATCTATCCTATCTATTCCCTTCATAATTTTATATGTTTCTATAAGATTCCGCCAGCCCCCGCATCCTTCTAAATTCCAATGACTACATTCCCAGTCTACACAACCTCTCATCGCAATCCAACCCCTTCAGCTCTGGGATTAACCATTGAATCTCCTCTGCACACCCTCCAGCGCCAGTACGTCCTTTCTCAGGTAAGGAGACCAAAACTGAACACAATACACCAGGCGTGTCTCACTTAAAGTTGCAGCATAACCTCCCTCCTGTTAAATTCCATCCCTCTAGCAATGAAGGACAAAACTCCTTTCGTCTCCTTAAACATGATTGCACAATTAATAAGTGGATGGTGAGACTTACAAGGGACACCAAAAATAGCCAGGAGTGGATAGTAGCCTGCTTGAATAGTTTGAAACGTGTCAAAGATCTGTTCATAAATTGTAAAATCAAATGGAGTAAAAAAGCCAGCCCCCAGGCGAGAACTGTTCATTGTTGGAACGTTCCGATCTATTATTCCCAGATTCTGATCAATTGCAACATTCCGATGTACTATTCTCAGGTGTTGATCGACTGGTGAAACATTCCGATCTGTTGTACTCAGAATCTGTTCCATTGTTGGAACATTCCAATCTATTGCTCCCACATTTGGATCCATTACTGTAACATTCCAATCGATTGTTGTCAGATGCTCATCCATTTCTATGACATTTCAATCTATTCTCAGATTCTGATCCATTGTTGGAACATTGACGCCTATTTTTCTCAGATTCTGATCTTTCCTCTCTCTCTCTCTGAAGCCGTTGATTGAAATTTACGGTTCTGTTGACTCTAATGTACAACATATTGAAAATTCCTCATTATTAATAGAAGAGTGAAAGCCCCCAGTGACACAATTAGAATCCATGGTGACATATTGATTTCAGTCACTGAACAAACAGATTGAATTAACTCCTTCGGTCCAATATGTTTAAATCGCATGAAAGAAGTACGGTAAGAAGTCTTACAACACCAGGTTAAAGTCCAACTGGTTTGTTTGGAATCACTAGGTTTTGGAGCGTAGTGCCTTCATCATACTCCATATACACTTACCTAAAGAAGGAACTACACTCCGAAAGCTAGTGATTCTAAACAAACCTATCTCCACTTTTTCCGGCATTCTCTCCCTCAGCGAGGAGGAGGAAGCTGCAGCAGACCTGGGCCGCAGTGGTGTGGGCAGTAGAGGGGCAGGTGGCAGCCACCCAGGATGGAGATCTGTCTGACAACAGGCCGAGGAGGAGAATGTGGCATGAAGGTGCTGCATGAGGTCTTGTGTGTACGTTTACTACCTATCAATCAAGGACCTGTCGTCAAAGTCTCCGGCTCAGTATAGGGACAGTGCAACATATCTGGCAGATGATGGCACACCTGGAAATGCCAGTGGGGGAGGACCTGGCATCGGTCCTCCTGATGGCCGTCTAGATGATGGTCGCCCTGAACCTTTACGTGATTGGGTCTTTCCAGGCCGAGTGGGGACCTGTACAGGAGCTCAGACCTCGGTGCACAGGTGCATCCACACCGTCATGGAGGTCCTTTTTGCCAGGCAGATATACATGGAATACTGTGTTCAGTTCTGGTCACCCTATGACAAGAAGGATATTGTTAAACGAGAAAGAGTGCAGAAGAGATTTACGAGGAAGCTACCAGACGTGATGATCTGAGTTATAAGGAGAGGCTGGGTAGAATGGGACTTTTTTCACTGGAGTGTAAGACGCTTTGGTGCGATTTTATAGAGGCCTATAAAATAATTAGGTAGATAGTAAACATATTTTCTCAAAGGAAGAAGAGTCAATAACTCGAGGGCATAGGTTTAAGGTGAGGGGAGAGAGATACAAGAGAGACCAGAGGGTAAATTCCTTCACACAGAGGGTGGTGAACATCTGGAACGGGCTGCCAGATGCAGTGGGAGAGTCGGGTAAAATTGTGTCCTTTACAAAGCAGTTATACTGTTAGGCAGGTTGGTGCAGATGGCTATGGGCCAAATGCCAGCAAGTGGGACTAACTTAGAACATTGAACATACAGTGCAGAAGGAGCCCATTCGGCCCATCAGGCTTATATCGACCCCTCCTTAAGCCCTCACTTCCACACTATCCCCGGAACGCAATAACCCCTCCTAACCATTTTTGGTCACTAAGGGTAATTTATCATGGGCAATGCACCTAACAGGCACATCTTTGAACTGTGGGAGGAAACTGGAGCACTCCGAGGAAACCTACGCACGCATGAGGAGAACGTGCAGACTCCGCACAGAAAGTGACCCAGCAGAGAATCGAACCTGGAACCCTGGCGCTGTGAAGTCACAGTGCTAGCCACTTGTGCTACCGTGCTGCCCACTTGTGCTACCGTGCAACCCAAAGAACATAGTGACAGAAACTGGGTGGCTTGGGCAAGCTGGGTCAAAGTCCTGTTTCCATGCTGTAAACATCTATGACTCTATAATACATCCACTTCAATGTGGACCGAACCCACCAGGATGCCCGGGGAACAGTTTGCCACCATTGACAGGATTTGCCAGCATTGGATCCAGGAGGTGATCGATGGGGTACATTTCCTCCTACGAGCACCAGCTGATGACAGGCCAATGGACACAAACTGAAAAGGGTGCCACTCGATGAACATGCAGCCGATATGTGACCATCAGCTGCGCATCATACACGGGATTTCCACTGCGGTCATGGCTGCTGACGCCTATCCAGAGGCCACAGACCGACGCTGAGAACCGTTACAATGACGCCCATGTAGCAACCAGAGGTGTGATTGAACGGTATCCTGCAGATGCGGTGACGTGCTGGAGCGGGCCGATAAAGGCCAGACCTCGTCCGATGAGGAGAAAGCAGAGGAGGGCGAGTGTGGGCAGAACATGGAGCCCAGGCTGGCCGGTGAGGCCGCACGAACTGTGCCCCGTGGCCATCATGCACGGGATACTCTGATCACCTCCAGGTTCACCGACTAGGGAGTTAGAAGGGGTATGGAAAGGTGCACGGATAGTGCATCCCAACCCCACACCCCCTCACTTCCCACCCCGGCCACCCCCACCTGCAATCACCTCCGTGATACATACCTGCCACACTACAGGACGGGAGACCTGGTTGGCAGTAACACGAGGTCTGGACCATGGGATTGAGGATGATGCCAAATCCACTCTGCGATGAGCTCTGGTGCTCCGCCTCATACAACACCATGACACCTGCCCACGGTAGCACTTTCCACCAACCCTCCTGGGTGTCAACGGATCTCTGGGGTGGCCATGGTGGGGACCACCCATAGTTTCCGCCCATGCCATCCCCCAACATCCGCTCATTTGCCTCCCCACCCAGCCAACCAGACTTGTCCACCCCTCACAGCCGTCAGAAGGAACACTGAGGCAAGTGATCATAGAATTTACAGTGCAGGAGGAGGCCACTCAGCCAATCGAGTCTGCGTCGGCTCTTGGAGAGAGCACCACACACAAGCCAACACCTCCACCCCATCCCCACAACCCAGCAACCCCACCAATCTATGGGGAATTTTGCATGGCCAAAGAACCACAAACGCAAAGGCAGGAGAAAACCCCCGCACACACGGGAAGGACATGCAGACTCCGCACAGACAGTGACCCAAGCCGGGAATCGAACCTGGGACCGTGGAGCTGTGAAGCAACTGTGCTACCCACTGTGTTATCGTGCTGCCCAGTTGGAAGGCGGCGTGCTGGAGGGCAGCCAGTTATTACAGTTGTCATGTGAGAGTGCCTTTAAGAAATGGGTGTTTATGAATGGGTCTGTATATAACTATCTGTAGTGCGAGTACCTTTAAGAAATGCGTATTTATGCAATGATGTCAGAGAATGGGTGGAGCTGGGCTGTCTGTCAGATTTTTACTTTCGCTTTCGGCTTTTTGCTGAATGGTGGGTTTGGTTTCATTTTAGTTTTGGAGAAGGTGAAATCACAGCGGGATGTGTATGAATCTCTTTGAGCTTCTGAATGTTCATTTGTTAAATTCAACCTGGTAACTGTTCTCAGTTGTGAATATTACCCTGATGTGCTTCTGTTAAAAGGTATTTTTAAGTCTTATTGATGTTAAAGGGAAAGTAAGGATTACTGAGTGTTGTATTCTTTGGGGGTCGTTTTTGAATTGATGGATGCTAAGATGTTCACTGTATGTTTTAAAAAGGTTAACTTGAGTTCATAGAATAAAGATTGCTTTGCTGAAAAAAATACTTTTCCATTTCTGCTGTACCCCACTACTCAGTGAGCCGTGTGCTCCCCACAGCACAATCTAATAAAAGTTGTGGGTCAGGTGATCTCCATGACACACTTTGGGGTTCTCTAAAACCCTGGCCCATAACACAGTGGTAACAGATGTTTATCGTGAATTTATGTACAGATTTGTGCCCTAGCCCCTATAATTAAACTGTGCCCTGCACCCATGCCAACTTAACTGCTGTCTTCATTTCTGGCCATAACGTTATATCTAGGTGGATCTCCAGACGGTACAGGAAGAGTGTAGGTGACCAGCTGTTATACCCGCTCTGCGACATAGGTTACCGTTGGTGGGCATCTTCTGGGGTGACCTGGCCTGGATGGGACCAGCTGCTGCTCGGGTGTCCCAGGTGGCATGGTGTCTCCCAGTTCTGCCCACTGCCCACCAGAGGTTCAGGAAAAGGAGGAGGCGAGCCGGAGGTGCTGCAGTGTTCCGGCACCTCCTGTGCGGGAGTCACCAGCACGGGCCCCATCACCTCGTCCTTCCTTAAGGTTCCCGATGGCCCCTCGGCTACTCCATAATACAGGGGTGCAAGCAGAGCTATCCCGAGAGGCTCCACACCTGGAGCTGCCAGTCCTGGAGTCCCGTTCTGGTCTCGACAAGTGACTGCATGGTCGCTGCCATGGAACACAGGAAATGGACCATCGTCATCTGGGACTGCACCACATCATGCTGTAACTGTGACACCACCTTCTGGGTTGGTGTAGCATCAGCCAGTGACTGTGCCATCTCCCTCTGGGACTGAGCCACCTCCCTCTTCATCTCCGCCATGTGAAATGAAATGAAATGAAATGAAAAAAAATGAAATGAAAATGAAAAATGTTGGCCAGCGCCTATGTAATGTCGCTGACGTTCCCAGCCATGGCCGCTGTGACTGGGCCATTCTCAGGAGCGCCACCACAATTTCCAGGTGGCTCTGTGTCAGTGACCTGTGAGGTGGAAACCTGTCCTCGGCCTCGGATAGTGCCTGCACAGTGTGCCCCAGGCCTTGGACTTGCTAATCCATATTCTAAACCGTCACTTCCAATGCTGCTGCTGCAGATGCCACCCACGTGGTGTTGCCCTGGGTGGCCCGCATTGTCAGCACCACCTCCTGCTGCTGTACGCAGTTGGACTCCTCCAACTGCACCTTCAGTTGCTGGATGCTCGCCGACAATCTCTCAACTGCATTTGGCGACTGCATCTCCACAATCGATGGGACTGTCTGTTCCAGCAGCCTAAAACCCCATCTGGACGGCAGCTAGTTCCTCAGGTCGGCCTGCCCGTCAGAAAGTGTCCCAGGATCCTCTTTCCTAAAGTGCGCAAGCGATGTGAGTGTCCCTGGGATGGTGGAGGATGTTGGTGAATTCTGTGTCATTCACTGACCCGGACTCTGGGGTGTCCCGAGACTCAGCAGGAGGACTGACGTCCAAGCTGCTCTCGTCATCAGCACTCTGCTCACGGGGTGGTTGGGGGCTGTGGCTGTGCCACTGGCTGGGGCAGGGGACATTAGATGGACCCGATCCATCTCCAGCAGGTCCTTCAAGACACAAGACAAGATGCAGGAAAAGATGGTGGGCAGGAGTGGTGGGATGGGGGTGGGGGGTGGTGGTGTGCGGGTCGCATAGTGTGAGCGTGTGGGTGGGGGTTGAAGTGTTTTCTAGTGTCGGCTTGAGAGATGAACAGACACTTCCAACACTGATGAAGGTTCAACTCAGTTTTATTAACTATTTCTAACTGACTAAAACACGACTGTGGGTCTAATTGGTGCTAAGTTAAACTAGAGACCTAAACCTCGTCCGAACCAATTGATTCTCTCAGCACGTGGTGTGAGTCTGTGCTGGGCTGCATGAGTTCTTGTTACACTGAGAGGCAGCACCCAGAATCAGCGGGAACCGTGGTGCCCTCTGCTTTTATCGTGTGTCTATTCGTGGTGATTGGCTGCGGTGTTTGTACATGTTGATTAGTCCCAGTTTGTGTCCATCAGTGTGTGTCTGCACCATGATATACCCGTGTATATTATGCCAGGGGTGAGGGTGGTGTGGAAGTGAGGGACATGTGGGCGTGTGGATGCTATGTAGGTGGTGTGGATGTGAGGATTGTGTGTGTGTGAGCATGGTGCGAGTGTGAGCCTGTGTGGGCGTAAGCGTGGTGCGAGTGTGAGGGTAGTGTGGGTCATTTGGGCGTGTTGATGCTATGAAGGTGTGGGTGTGAGGATTGTGTGGGTGTGCAGGTGGTGTGGGTGTGAGGGTAGCGTGGGTGTGAGGGTGGTGTGGGTGTGAGGGTGGTGTGGGTGTGAGCGTGGTGTGGGTGTGAGGGTAGCGTGGGTGTGAGGGTGGTGTGGGTGTGAGGGTGGCGTGGGTGTGAGCGTGGTGTGGGTGAGTGTGGTGTGGGTGTGAGGGTGGTGTAGATGTGAGCGTGGTGTGGGTGTGAGGGTGGCGTTGGTGTGAGGGTGTGGTTTTGGGGTTGTTTGACACACATGTCACAGAGAACCGTAACTTTGCAGGGTCCAACTTCCTTGCCCACGGCTGAATTCCACCTTTGTGTCTTCCTTTTGCTCCAGGCCGCCAAACACGTCCAGTGCCCTCTGCTCTTTCATAGTGAGGGGTTGTAGGTCCACCGGTCCCCTTCCTGTCTTGTCCCACTCCTACCGTTTGTGCAAGGCCTTCTCCTGGTGAGGTGTGGGAAAGATAAAACAACAGTTCTATGGGCCAGGGTTTGGAAACTCTAACGTATATCATGGAGTTCACCTGACCTACAACTGTTTCTAGATTTTGGTTTCGTTGAGCACAAGGGCCTATTTTTCAGGTGTTATTCAACAGAGGCCTGAAGTACTTTTAATCAAAAATAAGATTTATTCTACGAATTTAGTTCAATGTTAAAAAGTACAAAGTAAGAATTTGCATCAACTACAAACATAAATACCCCATACAGGTACAATAACCGATGTATCACCGCGCTCAATACCTGGCATGGAAACGATCGTTTCCTATCCATTAACTGTGATTAATGTCATACATTAATGTTCTGAAAACACTCTGTATAACCTTTACAGATGGTAATCACAGATACACACTTATATTAAGGACAGACCTAGTATAACCTTAAATAAAATTTGTATTACAATCTAATACACCAAGTACAATAAAAGATTCTGTTATTTAGGAGTGATAAAAGTAAAGAGACAGCTCTGAAGGCTGCTGCAAAACTGGCTGAGACACTGGACGGGATTCTCCGACCCACCCTGCCGGGTCGGAGAATCGCCGGGGACCGCCATCACTCCCGCCCCCGCCGTCTCCCAAACCCTCCGGCATCAGAGATTCGGCGGGTGCAGGAATCGCACCACGCGGGTCGGCAGCCCCCCCCCCCCCGGCAATTGTTGGGCCCGTGATGGGCCTAAGTCCCCCCGCTGTCATGCCTCTTCCGCCGGCGTGGGTTAAACCACCTCTACCTTTCCGGCGGGAGCAGGCGTCGCGGGCCGGCTCTGGTGTCCTGGCGGGTGGGGGGGGGGCGCTGGGCGCTCTGGCCCCGGGGGGTGGGGTGCCCCCGCGGTGGCCTGGCCCGCGATTGGGGCCCACCGATCGACGGGCGGGCCTGTGCCGTAGGGTCATTCATTTAGTTCTGGCTTTGCCTTAGTCTTCACCATGGCGGAGGCAGGTGACCCCCTCCCATACGCATGCACGGGGATGATATCAGCAGCCGTTGATGCTCCGGCGAATGCGCGGACTTCCGCCGGCCAGTGAAGTCCCTTTGGCCCCGGCTGGCATGGTGCCAAAGGCCATTCCCACCAGCCGGCAGGGCGGCAACCACTTTGGCGCGGGCCTACCCCTCAATATTAGGGGTTGGCCTCTAAAGGTGTGGAGAATTACGCATGTTTCGGGTGGCCTGTTGCCGGAGTGGTTCACGCCACTCCATCGCGCCAGTACCCCCTCCCCGCCGGGTCGGGGAGAATCCTGCCCTTTATAGTGAGGTAACTGATAAGGGCAGGAATACAAGCTTCTGGTGCTAGCCTGTTACAAGGGGCTGACAGCTATACATTCCTCACCTATAGGATGAAGAGGTCTCAAGCTAGTAAATAACTAAAAGTGTGTCCTATTACCAATTCCAAAGGTTACAGGAAAGTCCTCAGATATTAAGGAGAACAGCTTCACCATGGAGATCTTGAGGGTCTTGAATAAACATAAGTTGTTATGGAAGGGCCAGGCTATAGAATAGTGGGAGGAGCAAAGAGGAGTAATAAAACTCTAAAAATGTATGTAACTTGTTCATTTGTATCTGTAAGCAGAGATGAGTTCTGTGTGATTTATTTTGTGGTGTTTAAGGCAGACCTGCGCAATCTTTAATAAATCATGGGCCTGAATTCAACGCTTGATCTTGCATACATTTTCGAGTCTAACACCATTGACCCCACCATCCAATAGAAGCCAGAGGATTGTGCCTATGTGTGTCTGCTGTGTGACATCACTTACTCTCTATAACCTCACTTCCTGCTCATGACCTCTCTCTGAGCTCCTCTGGGAATTATAGCCCAGTATCCAATCGATTGATGGGTGGCCGATTCTTTTCCAATTGGTATGAGGGAAAGGGCAAGTGGACAGGTGGACTGATCAGGAGTAGGGGAGAGATGTCAGGAGCCACTTCAACTTTCTAATCAGGGACTGTAATGGTGGATAAATGGATCAGCCAATGAGTGGCCCATGAGGCGGGGTCAAAAGGAGTAGATTTTCACCCACTACCCCACACACCCTGTTGGAAATGTTCAATAAACAAAGATATTCTGGAAAATCCCAGGGATTCAGTTCCCCCTTTCCCTGCTCTAAGTGTGAAATAAAATGAGAACATTCTGAAAATTATCAGGGATTTAGTTCCCCAAGCGGACCCACTCACCCTGGAATTGGAAAATTGAAGAAAGAGAGAATTCTGGACACCTTCGACAATTCAGTTCCCCCCAGTTAGAATCTACACAGACCCCTCCGCCTGAAAACTAAAATAAAATTCTGCAAGCTCTGTGTTTCAGTTCTTTTCATCATTGAATTAATTTTAGAATCGGAGTAAATGGGTATTTCAGCACATTCTTCAACTGCTTTCTGAACATAGTCTGAGTTATGGCGTAGATTACAGTGTTTGTGCAGCAACTCAGGAGCTGCAGCATGAAAGCCAACTACAAAACAAACTGATGCAGATATACGGCATTGAAGCCCACATACAACATACGGCTCCATATAGAATAAATCATTAACAGTGACCATAACAGTATGAAATTAGCAGAGATAACATAAAGTAAAATGATGGATTTCCTTCGACTCTGAATCTCAGGATCTCGGCACGTCTCCTTGCTGCTCCGACCCAGGAGTCTTTTGCGAACTCTGTTAGTCACTAAAATATGTCTGACTGTGAGACAATTGAGCATCAGAATTAGAACAAATGGGACGCATGGAGTTCGAATGAAATGGAGGAACTGAATTGCTGTCCAGATGTCAGAATACAGAGTTCCAGAATACCCAAAGACATTTGCAATATCACTGATTATAATACAAAAAAAGGGTTTGTTGCTCAATGAATAATACGGCGATGATATAAAATACCAGAAAATGTTCTTCAAACAGCTCAGCACAGTCACCGTTCCCAGCACCACAGATGCAATTTTCTTGTTGCAATATTTACTTTTCAGTTTTGGGCAACAAATAGCCACAAATCGATCAAAGGTGAAAGTGACGGTGAACCAGACAGAACAGTCCGTGACTGCATAAAGCAGGACAGAGTGAATATTACACACACGGATGTACATCCGTGCAATAAAGAACTTTTCTCGAAAAACAATCGGTATTTGTCTCAATATCAAATCGAAGATAATGACCAGCAGATCCGCAGCTGCCATACCCAACAGGTAGCACGTGACACATTTCGAGAGACCACATTGTCTGCGCTTGAGGGTCAGAATGGCGAGAATATTCACTGGAAGGAAGGGAAATGAACAATCAAACTGCACATCAGTCTGGGGGTGGGGGGGGGGGGGGGGGGAGGTGGGGAGCCACCAGTACAATGAGGGACTTATGGAGATTTGAAAATCTGTTGCTGAATCCAGCGATGCACTGAAATGAATGGGTGAAAGGTCTAATGTGAGAGTCTGTGATACAGAGAATCGAAGCAGAGATTAACAAACAGAGGGGCTGTGTGGGATAATCCCAACTTTTTCACACTGCTCTACTGCCTCGGACCAGATGTATTTCCCACAAAGAATGTTTGCCACCTCTACTGTTATAATTTTAAGAACTGTGACAAACAGGCTTTCTTGTAAATGTAATAATCACATGAAAGGGTCAACAATAATTTATTTAAACACCCTCAAATGCAATTCGGATCAAACACTGAAATAGACAGGCACACCCGCAGGAAAAGTTGATTTTTGGAAATTTAACAGGTCCTTTGAATACCAGAAGTGTAAAACCAGAAACTGCTCACTTATTTGCAGCCTTTAAGATTAAATTTTGAAAACATTGCAGGTCAGAAGGATTCTTACCTTGTTTCTTCAAGACAATGGAGTTTGGAAATCGCTGATTGTTAGACTATATTGTGGTGGAGCCTTTCTTGTGAAGACATGTATTGAAAGATAAGTAATTATTAGCTTTTTATTTGTGAAGGTGATTCTGAACAAGGTTCTTCTTTATGCGAGACCGGGATCTCTTTATTCAGGATTCTATTTCTTTTAATTTTTTTTTTTTTTTTTTAAATTTAGAGTATCCAATTATTTTTTCCAATTAAGGGGCAATTTAGCATGGCCAATTCACCTAACCTGCACATCTTTTGGGTTGTGGGGGCGAAACCCACGCAGACACGGGGAGAATGTGCAAACTCCACACGGACAGTGACCCAGGGCCGGGATTCGAACCCGGGTCCTCAGCGCCGTAGGCAGCAATGCTAACCACTGTACCACCGTGCTGCCCCTATTTCTTTTAATTGAACATTGTAAAAATTATCAGTTAAATAATGTGAAAACATGTCAGTTATACAACTCTTGATAACGCGTCTCCCCCCCCCCCCCCCCCCCCCACACACACCATTCCCCTCAGCAGAAACTGTCTCTCTGCTCTGGGAACATAGTGTCGGATTTCTTCTGTTCACAGGTTGACATTCCCATTACGACCAACCTTCGGATTTCTTCATAATCTCCGGGAGATGACGTGACTGTCAAACGGGCGGATAGGTCAGGAAGGGGAGCAATGAGGGAGCATCAGTGGTTAGCTGGATTGACACTCCTCTGGGACACATAATATCTGACTTGTGGAGTGTGTAAATTGAGCCAGAGCAGATATAGGAGAGAAGAATCACACACACATACACACACAATAACATACATACACACACAATACCACACATGCACATTAAATGATACACACACAAACACACAGAGAGACCAAAACATACACACAAAGTACACAATAACATACATACACACACAATTACCACACACAAACACACAGAGAGACCAAAACATACACACACAAAGACACACAATACAATCCATGCACACACAATAACACACAAACACACACAATAACACACATACACACAAAATAATACACACAAACACACAGAGACCAAAACACACACACACAAAGTACACAATAACATACATACACACACAATTACCACACACAAACACACAGAGACCAAAACATACACAAACAAATACACACAATAACATACATACACAATAACAGGCACACACAGACCAAAACACACACACAAAGTGCACAATAACACACACAATAACAAACATGCACAAACACACCGACAGACCAAAACATACACACAGAAAGACACACAATAACACACATCCAGATGTTCAATGGATCACAATCACACATAAAGACACACACAATAGCGCACAGAAAGACACACACAACACAAACAGAAAGACACATGCACACTATGCACAAACACACACAACATACAGGTGAAAAGATGCGCAAGCACACACATCACACAGGCTTGACGACACTCTGAAAGACACACACAACATAGACAGAAAGACACACGCAGATAGACACACGCACACAAAAGACAGACGGAAAGACACGCAAACACACAAAACACACTCGGAAAGATGCACAAACACACACAACATGCAGGAGGAAAGACACAAAAACGCACAACGTACAGACGGAAAGGCACACACGACATATAGACGGAAAGGCTCACACTTCATACAGACATAAAGACACACAAACACACACAAAATACAGACGGAAATAGACACAAACACACAATATGCAGGCTGAAAGACACAAAAACACAAATATAGATGGAAAGGCACACAAACACACATAACATGCAGGTGGAAAGACACCCAAACACACACAACACAGACAGAAAGCCACGCAAAAGCACGACTGAGACAAAGACACACGCAGAAAGATACACACAACACACAGGCGGACACATGCAGAAACATGTACACAGAAATACAAACACATACTCACGCATGTGCACAAAACGATAGCACAGCTTTTCAGTATAGAAAGAGGCCTTTCGGCCCATCATGCCTCCCTCAACCGTATAGGAACCCAAATTTTCCAGATCCTGGTCCCTACCCTTGTGTGCTGTGGTATTTCTAATGCTAATCTTAACGCTTCTTAAATATAGTGAGGTTTCTCACCTCTACCAGCCTTTCAGGCAGTGAGCTCCAGATTCCAACCACCCTCTGGGTGAAAAAACTTTTCCTAAAATCCCATGTCTCGGAATCCAGAATGAGGCAGCCAATTGGATGCAAAATTGGGTCAGCGACCGAATCAAAAGGGTGGTTGTGGAGGTTTGTTTTTCAAACTGGAGGCCTGTGACCACTGGTGTGTCTCACGGATCGGTGCTGGGTTCACTGTTATTTTTTTATATGTATTAATGATTCGGATGAGAATGTAGGAGGCATGGTTAGTAAGTTTGCAGATTACACCAAGATTGGTGGCATAATTGATAGCGAAGAAGGTTAAATAAGATTGCAACAGGATCTTGACCAATTGGTCCATTGGGCCGATGAATGGCAGATGGAGTTTAATTTGGATCAATGTGAGGTGATGCATTTTGGTCGACAAAACCAGGCCAGGACCTGTTCAGTTAATGTTAGCAAGTTGGAGACAGTTACAGAACAAAGCGATCGAGGAGTACAAGTTAATAGCTCCTTGAATGTGGAGTTGCAGGTGGACAGGGTGGTGAAGAAGGCATTCGGAAAGCTAGGATTTATTGGTCAGAATATTGAATAGAGGAGTTGGGACATCTTGTTGATGTTGTACAAGATATTGGTAAGACGACACATGGAATACTGTGTTCAGTTTTGGTCACCCCATTATAGGGAGGATATTGTTAAACGAGACAGAGTGCAGAAGTGATAGGCTGAGACTTTTATCCCTGGAGCGTAGAGGGTTTAGGGGTGATCAGATAGAGGTCTATAAAAATAATGAGGAGCACAGATAAGTTGATAGGCCACATTTTTTCCCAAAGATAGAGGAGTGTAGAACTAGAGGACATAGGTTTAAGGTGAGAGGGGAGAGACACAAAAGAGACCAGAGGGGTAATTTCTTCATACAGAGGGTGGTGGGCATCTGGAATGGGCTGCCAGAGGCAGTAGTACAGGCGGGTACATTTTTTTCCTTAAAAAAACAGTTAGCTACCTGGGAAGGTGGGTATAGATGGATAAGGCCCAAATACAAGTGGGACTAGCTTCGTGATAGGAACTGGGCGGGAAGGACAAGCTTGGCCGAAGGGCCTATTTCCATGCTGTAAGCATCTATGACTCTTTGACTCTATGACTGGGAGATGCTACATAGGTCAGTCATTGAGGTTTGGATGTAGTCAGTTGTGAAAATGTTAAGGGTCAGAGTGAGCTTCATTGACACTCGCAGTGCATGTTTCTGGAGTGATCATGGATACAGGTCTTTGTGGGGAAGGACACACAGCTCAGGCACGACCCCTCTGGATTATCACAATATCTCCAGCATTGTTTGTTCCTCGTATCCCGGTAACTGAGGCTGTTTCTGTGCACCTTGTGGTGGGTACTGCCTGAATCTCCAAACCTCCAGCCTTGATCTTTCTCTCACCTCTGGACCCAACTACCCTTTTTTTAACATATAAATGTTTTTATTGGGATGTTCAATATTATAATCATTGCCGTTCGTTTCATTCATTGGACAGTACAAAAGGCTTTTTCTTACGTTTCTCTATTCACGGTTTGTCGCAGTCTGACCCGGCGTACAATCCTCCTTCTCCTCCCCCCCTCCCTCACCCCCCTCTCCTGATGTCCTCCCGGCATGTTCTGGTGGTGGGTTTACCCTTCACCTCATTTGCCCCCTATACCCCCCTTCCTGTCTCCCCTCCCCCCCCACAACGGCTTCGGCCATATCTAAGACCATATCTTAGTTGTAGACAGTGCGGAAGGATGTTGCAGGTTACAGAGGGACATAGATAAGCTGCAGAGCTGGGCTGAGAGGTGGCAAATGGAGTTTAATGTGGAGAAGTGTGAGGTAATTCACTTTGGAAAGAATAACAGGAATGCGGAATATTTGGCTAATGGTAAAATTCTTGGTAGTGTGGATGAGCAGAGGGATCTCGGTGTCCATGTACATAGATCCCTAAAAGTTGCCCCCAGGTTGATAGGGTTGTGAAGAAGGCCTATGGTGTGTTGGCCTTTATTGGTAGAGGGATTGAGTTCCGGAGCCATGAGGTCATGCTGCAGTTGTACAAAACTCTAGTACGGCCGCATTTGGAGTATTGCGTACTGTTCTGATCCCCTCATTATAGGAAGGACGTGGAAGCTTTGGAACGGGCGCAGAGGAGATTTACCAGGATGTTGCCTGGTATGGAGGGAAAATCGTATGAGGAGAGGTTGATGGACTTGAGGTTGTTTTAGTTAGAGAGAAGAAGGTCAAGAGGTGACTTAATAGAGGCATACAAAATGATCAGAGGGTTAGATAGGGTAGACAGCGAGAGCGTTCTCCCGCGGATGGAGGTGGCTAGCACGAGGGGACATAGCCTTAAATTGAGGGGTAATAGATATAGGACAGAGGTCAGAGGTGGGTTTTTTACGCAAAGAGTGGTGAGGCCGTGGAATGCCCTACCTGCAACAATAGTGAACTCGCCAACATTGAGGGCATTTAAAAGTTTATTGGATAAGCATATGGATGATAAGGGCATAGTGTAGGTTAGATGGCCTTTATTTTTTTTCCATGTCGGTGCAACATCGAGGGCCGAAGGGCCTGTACTGTGCTGAATCGTTCAATGTTCTATGTTCTATATCCATTTTGTGGTTGGGGAGGGGGAGGTTGCCCCCTACCTCTTATCCGTGTTGTTTCTTCTACCCCTCTCAGGCTCTCTCTTTTCTTTGCCCCCCCCCCCCCCCCCCCCCCCCGGGTTGTGCGTCCCTGACACTCCTCCATGTCTTTTTCTTAAACTTTCCTGGTTCCCTCTCTACTGGCTGTTTCTGGCCTCGGACAGGTTTTGGAACAGGCCGACAATTTGCCCCCATGCAGTAAGGAAGCCTTTCTTCGAACCTCGGGTGGCATATTTAATCTTCTCCAGGTGGTGAAATTCCGATGGGTTGTGGGTGGTGCTGCTGATCGCCAGCCCAGCAGGATTCTCCGGCGTGCGATTAGGGAAGCGAAAGCGAGGGCGTCGCCCCCTTCCCCATGTGTAGCTGTGGATGCTCCGATACCCTGAAGATTGCCACATTCGGGCATGGCTCCACCCTCACCCCCACAACCTTGGATATTGCCTCAGAGAAGGTTGTCCAGATCCTAGCAAGTTTGAGGCAAGCCCACAACAGGTGGGCGTGATTGGCTGAGCCCCTCTGGCACTGTTCCCTTTTGACCTCCACCTCCGGGAAGTACCTGTTCATTTGGGTTCTGGTCAGCTGCGCTCTGTGCACCACTTTGAGCTGCATTAGGCTGAGCCTTGTGCAGGAGGAGGTGGCGTTGGCCCTGCTCAGTGCTTTGCTCCAGAGCCCCCAACTCACTTCTGTCCCCAGTTCATCCTCCCATTTCCTTTTGGTCTCGTCTAGTGGTCTCTGGGGCCGTGTGTTATCCTACTATCTCTTTGCCGAGGAAATATTATATTTGTAGGTGTCTCATTTCTTGTCTTGTCAGTAGTCCCCCTTCCTCCATCAGTTCATTCAGTTTCTAGTCTGTTTCCTGTGTTGAAGTCCAGAACTGTCAGCGTTCCCCCTTCCTTTCTCCATTTTTTAAAGTTTGCATCTAACATGACGTTGGGAACCTATGGCTATCCACAGATGGTGGCAATGGGGGGCATCATGGTCAGCCGATGTGTTGTCTTAATGGGCCCCACGTTCTCATTGAGGTCGCTACCACTGGGCTGGATGTGTATCGAGCCAATGGGGATGCGAGTGCTGCTGTGGCTAGGGCCAGAAGTGTCGTATCCTTGTAGGAAGCCTACTCCATCCGCATCCACTCTGAGTTTGGTTCCTGTACCCATTCCCTCAATCTTACTGCTGTTGCTGCCCAGAGGTAGTAGTGCACATTTGGCAGTGCCAGGCTTCCATTAATTTTCCTCATTTCCAGTGTTGGTTTGGGGACTCCTGGATACTTACACACACAACACCCGCCCCCACCCCACACACACACGCACACACACTCAGAGAAACGCCATATTTAAGCTATCTGCGCTGTAGAAGAAGGCCTTGGGGATGAAGATCGGTGTGGATCTAAACAGGAAGAGGAACCTCGGCAGCATGTTAATTTTGATTGTTTGCACCCTCCCTGCCAGGGAGAGTGGGAGTGTGTCACACCTCTGTAGGTCCTTTGTGACTTCTCCGCAGGCTTGTCAGGTTCCACTTGTGGATCTGTGTACAGTCTCTGGCTATCTGGATCCCCAGGTAACGGAATCTGTTCTGGACCATTTTAACTGGGCGCCCCTCCAGCTCTGTCCCTCCACCGTTTGAGTTCACCGGGAATGCCTCACTCTTGCCCTGGTTGAGTTTGTAACCTGGGAAGGTTCCAAACTCTTTCAGGATCTGCATGATTACTCTCTGTGCTTCCTATGGCATTGAGAGGTACAGCAGCAGGTCATCCGCATAGTGAGACTGTACCCTCTGTCTCCTCTTTGGATGCCCCTCCAGCTTTTCGCGTCCCGCAGTGTCGCCAGGGGTTTGATGGCTGGTGCAAGCAGGAGAGGGGACAGTGGGCATCCCTGTCTTGTGCTTCTTTGTAACTGAAAGCATTCAGAGCTGGTGGTATTGGTTTGAACGCTCGCCTTGGCAACGTTATATAGGAGACTCACCCAGGCGGTGAATCCTTCCCCTAGTGCAAACCGTTCAGGGTACCTCGAGGAGGTACTTCCATTCGACTCTGTCGAAGGCCTTTTCTGCGTCCAGGCAGATGATCACCTTTGGTGTTCTCTCCCCAGGTCAGTCATTATTACATCCACCAGTTGCCTGATGTTCCCAGTGAGCTGCCTTCCCTTGACAAAGCCCGTCTGGTCCTCTGCGACCACCTCTGATACACATCTCTCCACCATTTTGGCAAGACATTTAAGAGTATTTTGAGATCCACATTTAGCAGCAAAATGGGTCCATATAATCCCTTTTCCTTCGGGTCTTTGTCTTTTTGGGTATCAATGAAATTGTGGCCTGCACTCGTGCAGGAGGCAATGTTCCCCTTGCCAGCTAGTCTGAGAACACATCCTTCAGATATGGGGTCAGGTCCTGGTGCCTTCCCCATCTGCATCAAGCTGATGTTCTCCATGATTTCTCCCAGATCTATTTTGTCTCCAGATCCCCCAGTCTGTCTTTATCCATAACTGGTATTTCCAGGTCATCGAGGAACTGTTTCTTCCCGCACCCCCGTCGAGGGGTTTTGGAGGTGTCCAACTCTCAGTAAAACTCTCAAGTGCTTGGTTGACCTCTTTTTGTTCCGCTACCAGTCTGTCTGTACCATCCATCAGCTGCACTTGTTCCCTCATGGCTGCCTGTTTTCTTAGACAGAAGACGGCCAGCGTTTCCCCCGTGTTCGTAGAAGGTCCCCCATATCTGGCGGATTTGGTACACAGCGTTCCGGGTGGATAGCAGGTTAAAGTCTATTTGTCACCTTTTCCTCTCCTCCAGCAGCTCTACAGTCGTGGGCTCGGAGTTCTTTCTGTCGCCCTTCAAAGTGTAGGCTTTAATTGTTGCCTGCCCTCCCTCTCTCCCCTATCTCCATTTGCCTTGTAGGTATAATTTCCCCTCTGATAACAGCCTTCAGTACCTCCCAGAATGTGGAGGGTGAGATCTCTACCTTCCGATTGTTACTCCCGTAGTCGTCTATAGTCGGTGATGTTTGCTGGCAGAAGGTTTTGTCAGCCAGGAGGTCCATGTCCAGCCTCTATGTGGAGCGCTCGGCACGTCCTGTCTACAACCTCACATCCACATAGTGTGGAGCGTGGCCGAAGATGACTATCGCGGACTACTCCCCTCCTATAATTCCTGGAAGCACTGATTTCTCCACTGCAAAGAAGTCGATATGGGTACATATCTTGTGCACTTGTGAAAAGAACGATAATTCCTTTTCTCTCGGGTGTAGGAACCTCCATGGGGCCACGGTCCCCATCTGATCCATAAATACTCTCAGTTTTTAGCCATACCTGTCTTTTTCTCTGATCTGGGATTCAATCAGTCATTCAACGTGTCCTGTAGACAGTTAAAGTCACCCCCCATTATCAATCGATGTGTGTGAATGTCAGGGATTTCCGCAATGGCCTTTTTATAAATTCTGTGTTGTCCCAGTTGGGAGCGTACACATTTACCAGTACGACCGGTGCCCCTTCTGGGACGTACCATTCCAAAGGGTCCGTAATCAGTCCGTCCATGTAAACCTTATCTTATGACCTGCTGACCATGACGTGCCATCCTTCTGGGTCCGTAACCATCCAAGTCTGTATAAACCTCGCCCAATTGTTGATCAGTATGGCTACTCCCCTAGCCCTCGTCTCGTAGCATGAATCATGCGTCTGTTGCACCCAGCCCTCCCTTACCAGCAGTCTGTCCTTCTCCCTCAGGTGTGTCTCCTGCAGGTAGATTATGTCAACCTTCAGGATTCTCAAGTGGGCGAAGACTCTGGATCTGTTCACTGGGCCTTTAAGTGCCCTTACATTCCAAGTGACTACCCTGATGGAGGGTTTCTGACCCTCCATTCCTGTGGGGTAACCCATACTTACCTGGTGGATGAGCCCCTGCACTCCTGGGTTTTCCTTTGTTCGGGAGCCGTCCAAAATGGCCACGGTTGCTTCTCTCACCATGAGGTCCGGCCCCTGTGTCCATCTTGCTGTCAACCCTTTCCTAGCATTCTGCCCTCTTTGTGTTATGAGAGTTCCCCTTGCCCCTCCCCCATCACGTATTCTCCACGCCCCTCTCCCCTGAGGTTGATGCGAGTGACATAAGCAAAAGGCCATGACCAGGCCATCCCAGGATCAATGGAACTGTTCTGTTAATCACACGTGTTTACCAGACACAGCAGCATGTAACTTCCTTATTTAGAAAGCATACATGTTGGCAACACCTTCATGCCACTGAGTGCCCACCCCAAAATTGATGTGGCAGCCCCTGATTCGACTTGATCGATCAGGTTGATTGTACGCTGATCATTTGATTGACAAATGACCCAGAGACCGCCCACCAAAATAGTGACGAAATTCTAACATGAGAAAAGTTACTGCACAGATTCATTCTTTCTCTTGGAGCAGCAGTAACTAACAACTGTGACCTCACCGGTCGATGAATGAGACCATCCACACAACCCAACAGAAGGAAGACCAGAGCCAGAAGAGAACCAGATTGACAACCAATCTACAGAGACTACAAGACTGCGACTACAGCTATCAGGCGTGTATCTGCCCAGTCACTGCCCAGTTAAGTGAAGATGTTGGACTATTGGGTTATAGTGTAACCTATGATTGGAGTGTGTGATTGAATAACCATTGTGTGCTTGTGAATAAATATTGTGCTGTTTTGTAAACTGAGTCTCATAGTCATTTGTCCACCATATACAGGATGAGACACACTGTGGTTTCGACAGGCCCAACACAGGGTATGGATAGCGAAAGACTCCTTCTGACCTTTATTGATCTCTGATTCAATGAAAAGGAGACAGAGAGTGAAGATCTCGACAATTGGAAAGGGGGGCGGGGGGCGGGGAGCCAGAGTGGAAAAGAAATGAAGGAACTCAGAGTATGAAAGATTCACGCCTCACAAAATGCACAGCTTGCATTCCTCCTGCGACTGCACAATGCCAATTAATTTCCATGAATTCTACCTTTTTCCCAGGATTACCCATGCGGAACAGAGGTTCGAACTATGTGTGAGGCGGGAACGTCTTTCCCACAGCATCCAGCTGTTCAACGCATTCAGTCCCCCCTTTTCATATAATTTACAGTGCAGAAGGAGGCCATTCGACCCCTCGAGTATGCACCGGCTCCTGGAAATTGCACCCAACGCAAGGTCAACACCTCCATCCTGTCCCCATAACCCAGTAGCCCCACCCAACACTAAGGACAATTTTGAACACTAAGGGTAATTTATCATGGCCAATCCACCTAACCTGCACATCTTTGGACTGTGGGAGGAAACCGGAGCACCCGGAGGAAAACCACGCACACACGGGGAGGATGTGCAGACTCAACAAAGACAGTGACCCAAGCCGGAATCCAACCTGGGACCCTGGAGCTGTGAAGCAATTGTGCAATCCACAATGCTACCGTGCTGCCCACACATTTAGTGTACCCAATAATTTTTTTTCAAGTAAGGGGCAATTTAGTGTGGCCAATCCACCTCACCTGCACATCTTTAGGTTCTGGGGGTGAAACCCATGAAGACACTAGGAAGAATGTGTAAACACAACACGGACAGTAACCTTGGGCCGCGGGTCAGCCCCCCTTAAATGGAAACTGCACTGACTCACCGAAGGCTGCTGCAACTCACTGTGATTGCTGTAATTGAAGACAAGGTAAATGTCATCAAGGAGCGGAGAGAAAGAGAGCTTTACAGTACATGGATGTGGCACTTGAGTTTTTAATCATGGAGGTTGACAGGAGAAGTGAGGCCTGTGGATGAAGGGACAGGTATCACTCAAGGAATATCCTCTGAAGAGAATGGATGCATACGGCCAAAACGTTCATGTTTGAAGTCTGCTGCGAAGACTTGTTGGCAGTGCCTTAAGACGTGAAATTAACTTCCATGGGTGACCTTTACTGTAATTGGATCAAAACCATGGAACTCCCTCAGAATGTCAGTAAATACATCTCCATATGTCATCTCTTGCACAACACCGCCACTTCACATTGATCAATGTACCATACCTGAATTAGCCCGCGAAAGTCACACCTTATATTTGCATACTCTACTTCAGTCTCACACAACTTCCACTAGTAGCAGCCTAACGCAATGTAACAGAGCTCCCACAGCCTGTTTATAGCAGGGACAACATCCAATTAGAGTGCAGCAGAATCTGTGACATTTTGCCCTCACTCTCTCGCAGGACAATGCTGTTCCATGAGTGGCAGGGAACTGGTGGGGACCATGCAAACATCATCCACTAAGTCTGAGGGAGGAAATAGTATTCTGAATTGTGTGGAATGGCTGCGACCGAGCCTGCCCGATCTGCTGCCACTGAGATCATTCTGGATGGCATAGCGGGATTCTCTGGTCCTCCCGCTGTGTTTTCCTGGGCAGCGCACCATCGCCGGCAGCGGGATTCTCTGGTCCTGCCACCTGCCAATGTCATTCCGCAGCGACCGAAATACCTGCGGGGTGTGGGTGGGCTGCCGGCGCAAGTGAGAATCACACTGGAGGAGAGTCTGTTCTAAATTTACAGCTCACCCTTCGATCTACTTCCCAGAATGATGTGCAAACTGCAGGTAACGTGTCCATGGACCATCTCGGCTCACGTGAACCAGTCCGCTTTGATTATATGCTTTTCAATCAATTGCAAAATCTTGCAAGTGGCCATCTGAGAGCTAGAGAAAGATAGATAGATGGATAGATAGATAGCTGATAGATAGATAGATTAATAATAGGTGGATCGATATATAGACTCATAATAGGTAGACAGTTTGATTGATAGATTCATAATAGATAGATAGATAGATCGATTAATGGATAGCTAGATAGATAATAGATAGATAGCTAATAGATAAATAGGGAATAAATTAATAGATATATATATAGATAGACAGCTAGTAGATAAATGGATTGATAGATTCATCATAGATAGATAGATAATAGATAGATAGTTAATAGTTAGATTGATTGATAGATCGATAGATAAATCGATAATAGATAGATCGCTAATAGCTAGAAAGATAATAGATAGATAGCTAATAGATAGATAATAGATAGATAGCTAATAGATAGATAATAGACAGATAGATAGCTAATAGATAGATAGATAGACAGCTAATTGATAGATAGATTAGGCAATAAATTCACAGACAGATAAATAGAGACAGCTAATCGATAAATAGATTGATAGATTCATAGTAGCTAGATAGAGAATAGATAGATCGTTAATAGTTAGATTGATTGATAGATCTATAGATAAATAGATAATAGATAGATAGCTAATAGCTAGATAGGAAATAGATAGATAGATAGCTAATAGGTTGATAGATAATGGATGGATAGATAGCTAATAGATGGATAGATAGATAGTTAATAGGTAGATTGCTAATAGATAGATAATAAATTGATAGACAGATAAATAGATAGACAGATGATAGATAGATACATATATACTAGATAGCTAACAGATAGATAGATAAGAGAGAGATAGATAGCGAATAGACGGATAGACAGATAAATAATAGATAGATAGACAGCGAATAGATAGATAATAAATTGATAGATAGATAAATAGATAGATAGATAGCTAATAGATAGATTCATAAAGGTTAGACAGATAGATAGATAATAGATAGATAGTTAATAGTAGATCGATTGATAGATAGATAACAGATGGATCGATACCTATTAGATAGATAGATGGATAGATAGATAGATAGATAGAGAGTTAA
Organism: Scyliorhinus canicula; assembly: GCF_902713615.1. Taxonomy (NCBI): domain Eukaryota; kingdom Metazoa; phylum Chordata; class Chondrichthyes; order Carcharhiniformes; family Scyliorhinidae; genus Scyliorhinus; species Scyliorhinus canicula. Next base: position 211,820,851 of record NC_052151.1, read on the forward strand.
TAGATAGATAGATAGCTAATAGATAGATAGATAATAAATTGATACATAGATAAATAGAAAGACAGCTGAAAGATAGATACATAGCTTTTTAAAAATAAATTTAGATTACCCAATTATTTTTTCCAATTAAGGGGCTTTTTAGCATGGCCAATCCACCTACTCTGCACAATTTTGGGTTGTGGGGGCGAAACCCACGCAGACACGGGGAGAATGTGCAAAACTCCACACGGACAGTGACCCAAAGCCGGGATCGAACCTGGGACCTCAGCGCCGTGAGGCGGTTGTGCTAACCACTAGGCCACCGTGCTGCCCTAGATAGATACATAGCTAATAGATAGCTAATAGATAGATAGATAATAGAGAGATAGATAGCTAATAGATGGATAGATATGTAAATAAGAGATAGATATACAGTGAATAGATAGATAGATAACAATTGATAGATAGATAAATAGATAGATAGACAGCTAATAGATAGATAGAGAGATCGATGATAGATAGATAGCAAATAGTTAGATAGATAATACATTGATAGATAGAGAAATAGATAGATAGATAGCTAAAAGATAGATAGATTCATAAAAGTTAGATAGATAGATAATAGACAGATAGTTAATAGGTAGATCGATTGATAGATAGATAATAGATGGATCGATAGCTAATAGATAGATAGATAGATGGATAGATAGGTAGATAGATAGATATGTAGCTAGATAGATAGTTAATAGATAGGTAGATAGCAAATAGATAGATAGATAATAAATTGATACATAGATAAATAGATAGACAGCTGAAAGATAGATACATAGCTAATAGATAGCTAAGAGATAGATAGATAACAGAGAGATAGATAGCTAAAAGATGGATAGATATATAAATAATAGATAGATAGACAGCGAATAGATAGATAGATAACAAATTGATAGATAGATAAATAGATAGATAGACTGCTAATATATAGATAGATAGAGAGATCGATGATAGATAGATAGCTAATAGTTAGATAGATAATACATTGATAGATAGATAAATAGATAGATAGATAGCTAATAGATAGATAGATTCATAGATTCATAAAAGTTAGATAGATAGATAGATAATAGATGGACAGAGAGATCGATGATAGATAGATAGCTAATAGTGAGATAGATAATACATTGATAGATAGAGAAATAGGTAGATAGATAGCTAAAAGATAGATAGATTCATAAAAGTTAGATAGATAGATAATAGACAGATAGTTAATAGGTAGATCGATTGATAGATAGATAATAGATGGATCGATAGCTAATAGATAAATAGATGGATAGATAGATAGATAGCTAGATAGATAGATAGTTAATAGATAGATAGATAGCTAATAGATAGATAGATAATAAATTGATAGATAGACAAATAGATAGACAGCTGAAAGATAGAAACATAGCTAATAGATAGCTAATAGATAGATAGATAATAGAGAGATAGATAGCTAATAGATGGATAGATATACAAGTAATAGATAGATAGACAGCGAATAGATAGATAATAAATGGATAGATAGATAAATAGATAGATAGCTAATAGATGGATAGATAGAGAGATCGATGATAGATAGCTAATAGTTAGATAGATAATATATTGATAGATAGATAAATAGATAGATAGCTAATTGATAGATAGATTCATAGATTCATAAAAGTTAGATAGATAGATAATAGACAGATAGTTAATAGGTAGATCGATTGATAGAGAGATAACAGATGGATCGATAGCTATTAGATAGATACATAGATGGATAGATAGATAGATCGATCGATAGATAGATAGATAGATAGATAGATAGTAGATGTACATCACTGATGATGAAGATCCATCAATGGGTCTGACACTCCAGCCACCAGCTCAAATACTTGCATTTTGTAAATTAGAGATTAGTTTACAGCCGGAATCTGACTCATAAAGCAGTTGTATGCTTCACCCAGACCAGGGAGAAAGGATAGCCTGTTGACAGCCCACTGACAGAGCTCCAAAACAAGATATGATGCACGGGACTGAAATGAAAATTTTACAGAGGCCCGTGGAAGTGGGCCCTAACTCTATGACAGCACTGGCGGACCCAGTTGTGGTACACTGTCTGGTGGACAGCGTCACAACATCCACTGGAACAGGCTGTGACCATGCAAACTCACAGTGCAGCAGAGGAAGCTTGGACTGCCGTCAGGAGATCAATTATTCCGACGCACAGGCGCAGATTGCTGTCGTCATGGCTGTGGATCTCAGTGCACAACAGGCTACGCAGATTCTCTCAGCAGTAAGGCAATCTAGGCTTCGCCAGGTTACAAGGATGGCTGAGGTTTGCTGAGGTTCTGATCCCTGGGAGTAACAGGGTTTCATGGAGTACGACCCTGCTGCCTTCAATCTGGATGGTAACATTTGTTTTCGCTTCACTGACACTTGGCTGGTACTCTTGTTGTTACCCATTAGCCAGCTCAGGCTGCTGCTGCCCAAACCGAAATGGATAGCACAATTGCATCAAAGCTCCAGAGTCCCAGGTTCGATTCCGGCTTGGCTCACTGTCTGTGCGGAGTCTGCACATCCTCCCCGTGTGTGTGGGTGTCCTCCGGGTACCCCGGTTTCCTCCCACAGACCAAAGATGCCAGGTTAGGTGGATTGGCTATGATAAATTGCCCTTAGTGTCCAAAATTGCCCTTGGTGTTGGGTGGGGTTACTGGGTTATGGGGATAACGTGGCGGTGTTGACCTTGGGTAGGGTGCTCTTTCCAAGAGCCGGTGCAGACTCGATGGGCCGAATGGCCTCGTTCTGCACTGTAAATTCTATGATATCTATGATAACCTCAGCCCTCAAGTGCCAGAGCTGTCCGGGTTGTGTCACCCACTGAAAGTCAACAGCCCCCTACCAGCGAAGCTACAATTCCTCGGGAAGCATTGTGTACATTGAGGAAAGCCACAGGAATGTAATCAAGGGAATACATAAGGGTAAATAGTTCAGTTTTGTTCATGGATATTATAGATATCATAGAATTTACAGTGCAGAAGGAGGTCATTCGGCCCATCAAGTCTGCACCGGCCCTTGGAAAGAGCACCCGACCTAAGCCCATGTCTCCACCCTATCCCCGTAACCCAGTAACCTCACCTAACCGTTTTGGACACTAAGACCAATTTGTCATGACCAACCCACCTAACCTGCACATCTTTCGACTGTGGGAGGAAACCAGAGCACCCGGAGGAAACCCACGCAGACACAGGGAGAACGTGCAGACTCCGCACATAGAGTGATCCAAACCGGGGATCGAATCTGGGACTCTAGTACTGTGAAACAACTGCGCTAACCACTGTGCTACCGTTGTACCCTAACACTTTCGTAAAATTGAATTTATTGTTGGATGAATATGCTGACGAAGAGGGTTTTTGTCTTCCAGATGAATGCATGTAACAGCTGACAACACAACCTCCAGAGGTTCATCCACAGCACCCCACTAACTTTCAAATAACAGAATTGGATTCATTTAAAAAAAAAATATTTTTTATTGGAATTTTTTACAGAAAATATAACAATAAACAATGAAATGCAACAAAATAACCCCATAATATCTGTAACACCCCCCCAGACCGTGTCAACGCATGGATCACATCCCCCCCCCACCCACCCAACCCCAATGAAAAACAAGAGAACTTAAAAATAAATTAAAATTAAATAAACAAACATAGTCATCGTCTCCCCCCCCCCACTTTTTCCCACCTCATCCCCCCACTCCCCCCGGGTTGCTGCTGCTGCCGTCCCAGTACCCTATCGTTGAGCCAGAAAGTCGAGGAAAGGTTGCCACCTCCTAAAGAACCCTTGTAACGATCCCCTCAGGCCGAATTTGACCCTCTCTATCTTGATAAAACTAACCATGTCATTGACCCTCGGCTCCAAGCATGGGGGCCTCGCATCCTTCCATTGTAGCAAGATCCTTCGCTGGGCTACTAGGGACATAAAGGCCAGCACACCGGCCTCTTTCGCCTCCTGCACTCCCGGCTCCAGCCCAACCCCACAAATCGCGAGTCCCCATCCTAGCTTGACACTGGATCCCACCACCCTCGACACCGTCCTCGCCACCCTCTTCCAGAACTCCTCCAGTGCCGGGCATGCCCAGAACATATGGGCATGGTCCGCTGGACTCCCCGAACACCTGACACACCTGTCTTCGCCCCCAAATAACCTACTCATCCTAGACCCGGACATGTGGGCCCGGTGCCGCACCTTGAATTGGATGAGGCTAAGCCGCGCACATGAGGAGGAAGAATTAACCCTCTCCAGGGCATCAGCCCATGTCCAGTCTTCGATCTGTTCCCTCAGTTCCCCCTCCCACTTAGCTTTCAGCTACTCTACTGACGCCTCCTCCACCTCCTGCATAACATTGTAGATATCAGATATCTTCTCTCCGACCCAGACCCCCGAAAGCACCCTGTCACTCACCCCCTCGCGGGAAGCGAAAGGAATCACTCCACCTGCTGACTAGCAAATGCCTTTACCTGCAGATACCTGAACATGTTCCCCGGGGAGCCCAAATTCCTCCTCCAACTCCCCCAGGCTCGCAAACCTCCCATCAATAAACAGGTCCCTCAGCTGTCTGATGCCCGCTCTGTGCCAACCCTGGAATCCCCCATCAATGTTCCCCGGGACGAACCGATGGTTCCCCCTTAACGGAGCCTCCATTGAGCCCCCCACATCTCCCCTATGTCGCCTCCACTGCCCCCACATCTTGCGGGTAGCCGCCACCACCGGACTCGTGGTATACCTCGTGGGAGGGAGCGGCCACGTCGCTGATACTTGGGCCCCCAGGCTTGTATCTTCACAGGACGTCCTCTCCATTCGATCCATGCTTCCCCCTCCCCCTCCATCACCCACTTGCGCACCATCGACACATTGGCCGCCCAATAATACCCCGAGAGATTGGGTAACGCCAGCCCCCCCATCTCTAACCCGCTCCAAGAAGACCCTCTTCACCCTCGGGGTCCCATGCGCCCAAACACACCTCATGATGCTGCTAGTCACCCTCCTAAAAAAGGCCCTAGGGATAAAGATGGGCAAACACTGAAAGAGGAACAAGAACCTCGGGAGAACCGTCATTTTGACGGACTGCACTCTAGCCGCCAACGATAGCGGCACCATGTCCCACCTTTTAAATTCCTCCTCCATCTGCTCCACCAGCCTGGTAAAATTAAGCTTATGGAGAGTCCCCCAACTCCTGGCCACCTGCACCCCCAGGTATCTGAAACTCTTCACTGCCCTCTGAAATGGGAGCCTCCCAATTCCCTCCACCTGGGTCGACGCCGGGTCGGAGAGAATCCTGCCCTTTATAGTGAGCTAACTGATAAGGGCAGTAATACAAGCTTCTGGTGCTAGCCTGTTACAAGGGGCTGACTGCTATACATTCCTCCCCTATAGGATGAAGAGGTCTCAAGCGAGTAAATAACTAGAAGTGTGCCCTATTACCAATTCCAAAGGTTACGGGAAAGTCCTCAGATATTAAGGAGAATAGCTCCATGGAGATCTTGAGGATCTTGAATAAACATAACTTGTTAGGGAAGGGCTAGGCCACAGAATAGTGGGAGGAGCAAAGAGGAGTGATAAAACTGTCTAAAAATGTATGTAACTTGTTCACTTGTATCTGTAAGCAGTGATGAGTTCTGTGTGATTTATTTGTGGTGGTTAAGGCAGACCTGCACAATCTTTAATAAATCAACGCTTGATCTTGCATACATTTTCGAGTCTAACACCATTGACCCCACCATCCAGTGGAAGCCAGAGGATTGTGCCTATGTGTGTCTGCTGTGTGACATCACTTACTCTCTATAACCTCACTTCCTGCCCATGACCTCTCGCTGAGGCCGTCTGGGAATTATAGCCCAGTGTCCAATCAATTGATGGCTAGTCGATTTTTTCCCAATTGGTATGAGGGAAAGGGCAAGTGGACAGGTGGACTTATCAGTAGTAGGGGAGAGATCTCAGGAGTCACTTCAACTTTCCAATCAGGGACTGTAATTGTGGATAAATGGATCAGCCAATAAGTGGCCCTTGAGGCGGGGTCAAAAGGAGTAGCTTTTCACCCCCTACCCCACACACCCTGTTGGAAATGTCCAATAAACAAAGATGTTCTGGAAACTCTTAGGGATTCAATTCCCTCAGTGATGGGCCCTTTTACTGCTCTAAGCGTGAAATAAAATGAGAACATTCTGGAAATTATCAGGGATTTAGTTCCCCAAGCGGACCCACTTACCCTGGAATTGGAAAATTGAAGAAAGACAGAATTCTGGACAACCTTGGCAATTCAGTTCCCCCCAGTTAGAATCTACACACACACCACTCTGCCTGAAACATAAAATAACATTCTGCAAGCTCTGTGTTTCAGTTCTTTTCATCATTGAATTAATTTTAGAATCGGAGTAAATGGGTATTTCAGCACATTCTTCAACTGCTTTCTGAACATAGTCTGCGTTATGGCGTAGATGACAGTGTTTGTGCAGCAGCTTAGCAGCTGCAGCATGAAGGCCAACTCCAAAACAAACCGATGCAGAAAAATGGCATTGAAGCCCACATAATTCATTCGGCTCCATATAGAATAAATCATTAACAGTGACCATAACAGTATGAAATTAGCAGAGATAACAAAAAGTAAAATAATGGATTTCCTTCGACTCTGAATCTCAGGATCTCCGCACGTCTCCTTGCTGCTGCGACCCAGGAGTCTTTTGCGAGCTCTGCTAGTCACTAAAATATATCTGACAGTGAGACAATTGAGCATCAGAATTAGAACAAATGGGACGCATGGGGTTAGAATGAAATGGAGGAACTGCATTGCTACCCAGGACTTAGAATACAGATTTCCAGCTAATCCAGAGTCATGTACCATGTCACCGTCTATAATGCAAAAAAAGGGTTTGTTGCTCAGTGAATAATACTGCGATGACATAAAATACCAGAAAATGTTCTTCAAACAGCTCAGCACAGTCACCGTTCCCAGCACCACAGATGCAATTTTCTTGCTGCAATATTTACTTTTCAGTTTTGGGCAACAAATAGCCACAAATCGATCAAAGGTGAAAGTGACGGTGAACCAGACAGAACAGTCCGTGACTGCATAAAGCAGGACAGAGTGGATATTGCACACACGGATGTACATCTGTGCGATAATAAACTTTTCTCGAAAAACAATCGGTATTTGTCTCAATATCAAATCGAAGATAATGACCAGCAGATCCGCAGCTGCCATGCCCAACAGGTAGCACGTGACACATTTCGAGAGACCACATTGTCTGCGCTTGAGGGTCAGAATGGTGAGAATATTTACTGTAAGGAAAGGAAATAAACAATGAAACTGCACATCTGGCTGGGGGCAGAAGCCACCAGTAAATGGGGGTTTGTGAAGATTTAAAACGTCTTACTGAATCCAGTGATGCACTGAAATCAATGGAAGTGAAAGGCCTAATGTGAGAGTCTGTGATACACAGAATCGAAACAGAGATTAACTAACAGGGGGGGGGGGGGTGTGTGGGATAATCCCAACTTTTTCCCACTGCTCCAGTGCCTCGGACCAGATGTATTTCTGACAAAGAGTGTTTCCCACCTGCACTGCTGCAATTTTAAGAACTGTGACAAACAGGCTTTCTTGTAAATGTCATAATCACACGAAAGGGTCAACAATGATTTATTTGAACACCCGCAAATGCAAATCGGAACAAACACTCAAATAGACAGGCACACCCGCAGGAAAAGATAATTTTTTGAAAATTAACAGGTCCTTTCACTCCTAGAAGTGTAAAACCAGAAACCGCTCACTTATTTGCAGCCTTTAAGATGAATTTTGAAAACATTGCAGGTCGGAAGGTTACTTTCCTTGTTTCTTCAAGACAATGGTTGGAAATGGCTGACGGTTAGACTATATTATGTTGGAGCCTCTGTTGTGAAGACATGTAATGACAGATAAGTAATTATTAGCCGTTTTATTGGTTAAGGTGATTCTGAACAAGGTTCTTCTTTATGCGAGACGGGATCTCTTTATTCAGGATTCTATTTCTTTTCATTGAACATTGTAAAAATTATCAGTTAAATAATGTGAAAAAATGTCAGTTATACAACTCTAGTGAGGCGTCCCCCTCATCCCCTCTCAGCAGAAACTGTATCTCTGCTCTGGGAACATGGTGTCGGATTTCTTCTGTTCACAGGTTGACATTCCCATTACGACCAACCTTCGAATGTCTTCATAATCTCCGGGAGATGACGTGACTGTCAAACGGGCGGATAGGTCAGGAAGGGGAGTAATGAGGGAGCATCAGTGGTTAGCTGGATTGACGCTCCTCTGGGGCACATAATATCTGACTTGTGGAGTGTGTAAATTGAACCAGAGCAGATATAGGAGAGAAGAATCACACACACATACACACACAATAACACACATACACACACAATAACACACATGCACACAAAATGATACACACGCGAACACACAGAGAGACCAAAACATACACACAAAGTACACAATAACATAAATACACACAATAACACACACACACAAACACACAGAGACGAAAACATGCACACACAAATACACACAATAACATACATACACACACAATAACACACACACACAGACCAAAACATACACACAAAGTGCACAATAACACACACACAACACACACACAAACACACCGGCAGACCAGAACATACACACAATAACACACATCCAGATGTACAATGGCTCACAATCACACATAAAGACACATACAATAGCACACAGAAAAACACACACAACACAAACAAAAAGACACATGCAGAAATGCACGCTATGCACAAACACACACAACATACAGGTGAAAAGATGCGCAAGCACACACATCACACAGGCTTGACGACACACTGAAAAACACACACAACATATACAGAAAGAAAAACGCAGATAGACACACAAGCACACAACAGACAGACGGAAAGACACACAATCACACAAAACACACTCGGAAAGATGCACAAAGACACACAACATGCAGGTGGAAAGACACACAAGCACACAACAGACCGACGGAAAAACACACAAACACAAACCATACAGACAGAAAGACAGATGGAAAGACACAAACACACACAAGATGCAGGTGGAAAGACACAAAAACACACAACGTACAGACGGAAAGGCACACACACCATTCAGACGGAAAGGCACACATTACATACAGACATAAAGACACACAAACACACACAACATACAGACGGAAATAGACACAAACACACAATATGCAGGCTGAAAGACACAAAAAACGCAACATATAGATGGAAAGGCACACAAACACACACAACATGCAGATGGAAAGACACCCAAACACACACAACACAGACAGAAAGCCACACAAAACACACGACTGAGACAAATACACACGCAGAAAGATACACACAACACACAGGCGGACACATGTACACAGCAATACAAACACATACTCACGCATGTACACAAAACGACAGCACAGCTTTTCAGTATTGAAAAAGGCCTTTCGGCCCATCATGCCTCCCTCAACCGTCTAGGAACCCAAATCCCATTTTCCAACTCCTGGTACCTACCCTTGTGTGCTGTGGTATTTCTAATGCTAATCTTAATGCTTCTTAAATATAGTGAGGTTTCTCACCTCTACCAGCCTTTCAGGCAGTGAGCTCCAGATTCCAACCACCCTCTGGGTGAAAAGACTTTTCCTGAAATCCCATGTCACGGAATACATTATGAGGCAGCCAATTGGATACAAAGTTGGCTCAGCGACCGAATCAAAACGGTGTTGTGGAGGTTTGTTTTTCAAACTGGAGGCCTGTGACCACTGGTGTGTCTCACGGATCGGTGCTGGGTTTACTGTTATTTTTTTATATGTATTAATGATTTGGATGAGAATGTAGGAGGCATGGTTAGTAAGTTTGCAGATTACACCAAGATTGGTGGCATAATTGATAGCGAAGAAGGTTAAATAAGATTGCAACAGGATCTTGACCAATTGGGCCATTGGGCCGATGAATGGCAGATGGAGTTTAATTTGGATCAACGTGAGGTGATGCATTTTGGTCGACAAAACCAGGCCAGGACCTGTTCAGTTAATGTTAGCGAGTTGGAGACAGTTACAGAACAAAGCAATCGAGGAGTACATGTTAATAGCTCCTTGAAGGTGGAGTTGCAGGTGGACAGGGTGGTGAAGAAGGCATTCGGAAAGCTAGGATTTATTGGTCAGAATATTGAATAGAGGAGTTGGGACATCTTGTTGAAGTTGTACAAGATATTGGTAAGACCACACATGGAATACTGTGTTCAGTTTTGGTCACCCCATTATAGGAAGGATACTGTTAAACGAGACAGAGTGCAGAAGTGATTTACGAGGATGCTACCACGACTTGATGGTGTTAAGTTACAAGGAGAGGCTGGATAGGTTGAGACTTTTATCCCTGGAGCGTAGAGGGTTTAGGGGTGATCAGATAGAGGTCTATAAAAATAATGAGGAGCACAGATAAGTTGATCGGCCTCATTTTTTCCCAAAGTTAGAGGAGTGTAGAACTAGAGGACATAGGTTTAAGGTGAGAGGGGAGAGATACAAAAGAGACCAGAGGGGTAATTCCTTCATACAGAGGGTGGTGGGCATCTGGAATGGGCTGCCAGAGGCAGTAGTAGAGGCGGGTACATTTCTTTCCTTAAAAAAACAGTTAGCTACCTGGGCAGGGTGGGTATAGATCGATAAGGGCCAAATACAAGTGGGACTAGCTTAGTGATAGGAACTGGGCGGGAAGGACAAGCTAGGCCGAAGGGCCTATATCCATGCTGTAAACATCTATGTCGCTTTGACTCTATGACTGGGAGATGCCACATAGTTCAGTCATTGAGGTTTGGATGTAGTCAGTTGTGAAAATGTAAAGGTTCAGAGTGAGCTTCATTGATACTCGCAGTGCATGTTTCTGGAGTGATCATGGATACATGTCTTTGTGGGGAAGGACACACAGTTCAGGCACGACCCCTCTGGATCATTACAATGTCTCCAGCATTGTTTGTTCCTCGTATCCCGGTAACTGAGGCTGTTTCTGTGCACCTTGTGGTGGGTACTGCCTGAATCTCCAAATCTCCTGCGTTGATCTTTCTCTCACCTCTGGACCCAACTACCATTTTTTTTTATATATAAATGTTTTTATTGGGATTTTCAATATTATAATCATTGCCGTTCGTTTCATTCATTGGACAGTACAAAAGGCTTTTTCTTACGTTTCTCTATTCACGGTTAGTCGCAGTCTGACCCGGCGTACAATCCTCCTTCTCCTTCCCACCCCCTCCCTCGCCCCCCCTCTCCTGATGTCCTCCCGGCTTGATCTGGGGGTGGGTTTACCCTTCACCTCATTTCCCCCCTATACCCCCCTTCTTTTCTCCCCCCCCCCCACAACGGCTTCGGCCATATCCATTTTGTGGATGGGGAGGGGGAGTTTTCCCCCTACCTCTTCCTCCGTGTTGTTTCTTCTACCCCTCTCAGGCTCTCTCTTTTCTTTGCCACCCCCCCCCCCTCCTTGGTTGTGCGTCCCTGACACTCCTCCTTGTCTTTTTTTCAACTTTCATGGTTCCCTCTCTACTGGCTGTTTCTGGCCTCGGACAGGTTTTGGAACAGGCCGACAAGTTGCCCCCATGCAGTAAGGAAGCCTTTCTCCGACCCTTGGGCGGCCTATTTGATCTTGTCCAGGTGGAGAAATTCTGATAGGTCGGCCAGCCAGTCTGCAGTTGTGGGTGGTGCTGCTGATCGCCAGCCCAGCACGATTGTCCGGCGTGCGATTAGGGAAGCGAAAGCGAGGGCGTCGGCATTCTTCCCCATGTGTTGCTGGGGATGCTCCGATACCCTGAAGATTGCCACATTCGGGTATGGCTCCACCCTCACCCCCACAACCTTGGATATTGCCTCGGAGAAGGTTGTCCAGAACCCAGCAAGTTTGAGACGAGTCCACAACATGTGGGCGTGATTGGCTGGGCCCCTCTGGCACTGTTCCCTTTTGTCCTCCATCTCCGTGAAGAACCTGTTCACTCGGGTCCTGGTCAGCTGCGCTCTGTGCACCACTTTGAGCTGCATTAGGCTGAGCCTTGTGCAGGAGGAGGTGGCGTTGGCCCTGCTCAGTGCTTCGCTCCAGAGTCCCCAACTCACTTCTGTCCCCAGTTCATCCTCCCATTTCCTTTTGGTCTCATCTAGTGGTGTTCAGATTCTGTCCAGTAACTGTTCATGTATTTCCGACTGAATCCCCCTTTTTACTCTCTGTGTTCATCAGGTCATCTGGTTGTATGGTCTCTGGGGCCGTGGGGTATCCTACTGTCTCTTTGCCGAAGAAATGTTATATTCGTAGGTGTCTCATTTCTTTTCTTGTCAGCAGTCCCCCTTCCTCCACCAGGTCGTTCAGCTTTCTAGTCTGTTTCCTGTGTAGAAGTCCAGAACTGTCAGCGTTCCCCCGTCCTTTCTCCATTTTTTAAAGGTTGCATCTAACATGGCGGTGGGAACCTATGGTTACCCACAGATGTGGGCAATGGGGGGCATCATGGTCAGCCGAAGTGTTGTCTTAATGGGCCCCATGTTCTCATTAAGGCCGCTACCACTGGGCTGGATGTGTATCGAGCCAATGGGGATGGGAGTGATGCTGTGGCTAGGGCCAGAAGGGTTGCATCTTTGTAGGAGACCTCCTCCATCCGCATCCACTCTGAGTTGGGTTCCTGTACCCATTCCCTTGCTCTTTCCGCTGTTGCTGCCCAGAGGTAGTAGTGCACATTTGACAGTGACAGGCTTCCATTAATTTTCCTCATTTGCAGTGTTGGTTTGGGGACTCCTGGATGCTTACACACACCACAACACCCGCCCGCACCCCCCCTCCCCCACACACACACTCACAGAAATGCCATATTTAAGCTGTCTACGCTGTGGAAGAAGGCCTTGGGAATGAAGGTCGGTGTGAATCTAAACATGAAGAGGACCCTCGGCAGCATGTTAATTTTGATTGTCTGCACCCTCCCTGCTAGGGAGAGTGGGAGTGTGTCCCACCTCTGTAGGTCCTTTCTGACTTCCTCCGCAGGCTTGTCAGGTTCTACTTGTGGATCTGTGTACAGTCTCTGGCTATCTGGATCCCAAGGTAAATGAATTTGTTCTGGACCATTTTAACTGGGCGCCCCTCCAGCTCTGTCCCTCCACCGTTTGAGTTCAACGGGAATGCCTCACTCTTGCCCAGGTTGAGTTTGTAACCTGAGAAAGTTCCAAACTCTTTCAGGATCTGAATGAGTACTCTCAGTCCTTCCTATGGCATTGAGAGCTACAGCAGCAGGTCATCCATATAGAGTGAGACTGCACCCTCTTTGGATATCCCTCCAGCTTTTCGTGTCCCGCAGAGTCGCCAGGGGTTTGATTGCTGGTGCAAGCAGTAAAGGGGACAGTGGGCATCCCTGTCTTGTGCTTCATTGTAACTGAAAGCATTCAGAGCTGGTGGTATTGGTTCGAACGCTCGCCTTGGCAGCGTTATACAGGAGTCTCACCCAGGCGGTGAATCCTGCCCCTAGTGCAAACTGTTCCAGTACCTCGAGGAGGTACTTCCATTCGACTCTGTCGAAGGCCTTTTCTGAGTCCAGGCAGATGATCACCTTTGGTGTTCTCTCCCCAGGTCAGTCATTATTACATCCACCGGATGCCTGATGTTCCCAGTGAGATGCCTTCCCTTGACAAAGCCCGTCTGGTCCTCTGCGACCACCTCTGAGAAACATCTCTCCACCATTTTGGCAAGACATTTAAGAGTATTTTGAGATCCATATTCAGCAGCAAAATGGGTCCATATAATCCCTTTTCCTTCGGGACTGTCTTTTTGGGTATCAATGAGGTTGTGGCCTGCGCTAGTGCAGGAGGCAGTTCCCCTTGCCAGCGAGTCTGCGAACACGTTCCTTAGATATGGGGTCAGGTCCTGGTGCCTTCCCCACCTGCATCAAGCTGATGTTCTCCATGATTTCTCCCAGATCTATTTCGTCTCCAGATCCCACAGTCTGTCCTCCCCCATAACTGGTATTTCCAGCTCATCGAGGAACTGTTTCTTCCCGCACCCCCGTCGGGGGTTTTGGAGGTGTCCAACCCTCAGTAGAAGGTCTCAAGTGCTTGGTGGACCTCTTTTTGTTTAACTACCAGTCTGTCTGTGCCATCCTTTAGCTGCACTTGTTCCCTCATGGCTGCCTGTTTTCTTAGCCAGAGGACGGCCAGCTTTCCCCCCGTGTTCGTAGAAGGTCCCCCATATCTGGCGGAGTTGGTACACAGCTTTCCGGGTGGATAGCAGGTTAAAGTCTATTTTTCACCTTTTCCTCTCCTCCAGCAGCTCTACAGTCGTGGGCTCGGAGTTCTTTCTGTCGCCCTTCAAAGTGGAGTCGATAAACTGTTGCCTGGCCTCCCTCTCTTCCCTATCTCCGTATGCCTTGTAGGTATAATTTCCCTCTGATAACAGCCTTCAGTGCCTCCCAGAATGTGGAGGGTGAGATCTCCACGTTCCGATTGTTACTCCCGTAGTCGTCTATAGTCTGTGATGTTTGCCGGCAGAAGGCCTTGTCAGCCAGGAGGTCCATGTCCAACCTCTATGTTGAGTGCTCGGCACATCCTGTCTCCAACCTCACATCCACATAGTGCGGAGCGTGGCCCGAGATGACTATCGCGGACTACTCCCCTCCTATAATTCCTGGAAGCACTGATTTCTCCACTGCAAAGATGTCAACATGGGTACATTCCTTGTGCACTTGTGAAAAGAACGATAATTTCTTTTCTCTCGGGTGTAGGAACCTCCATGGGTCCACGGCCCCCATCTGATCCATAAATACTCTCAGTTATTAGCCATGCCTGTCTTTTTCCCTGATCTGGGATTCAATCAGTCATTCAACGTGTCCTGTAGACAGTTAAAGCCACCACCCATTATCAATGGATGTGTGTGAATGTCGGGGATTTCCGCCATGGTCTTTTTATAAATTCTGTGTTGTCCCAGTTGGGAGCGTACACATTTACCAGTACGACCGGTGCCCCTTCTGGGACGTATCATTCCAAAGGGTCCGTAATCTGTCCGTCTCTGTAAACCTCCTCTTACGACCTGCTGACCATGACGTGCCATCCTTCTGGGTCTGTAATCATCCAAGTCTGTATATTCTCAAGTGGGCGAAGACGCTGGATCTCTTCACTGGGCCGTTAAGTGCCCTTACATTCCAGGTGACTACCCTGATGGGGCGTTTCTGACCCTCCATTCCTGTGGGGTAACCCATACTTACCTGGAGGATGAGCCCCTGCACTCCTGGGTTTTCCTTTGTTAGGGAGCCGTCCAAAATGGCCACGGTTTCTTCTCTCACCATGGGGTCCGGCCCCTATGTCTATCTTGCTGTCAACCGTTTCCTAGCATTCTGCCCTCTTTGTGTTATGAGAGTTCCCCTGCCCCTCCCCCATCACGTATTCTCCACGCCCCTCTCCCCTGAGGTTGATGCAAGTGACATAAGCGAAAGGCCATGACCAGGCCATCCCAGGATCAATGGAACTGTTCTGTTAATCACACGTGTTTACCAGACACAGCAGCATGTAACTTCCTTATTTAGAAGGCATACATGTTGGCAACACCTTCAGGCCACTGAGTGCCCACCACAAAATTGATGTGGCAGCCCCTGATTCGGCTTGATCGATCAGGTTGATTGAACCCTGATCAATTGATTGACAAATGACCCAGAGACCGCCCACCAAAATAGTGATGAAATTCTAACATGAGTAAAGTTATTGCACAGATTCATTCTTTCTCTTGGAGCAGCAGTAACTAACAACTGTGACCTCACCGGCCGATGAATGAGACCATCCACACAACCCAACAGAAGGAAGACCAGAGCCAGAAGAGAACCAGATTGATAACCAATCTACAGAGACTACAAGACTGCGACTACAGGTATCAGGCCTGTATCTGCCCAGCACTTGTCGGTCACTGCCCAGTTAAGTGAAGATGTTGGACTATTGGGTTATAGTGTAACCTATGATTGGAGTGTGTGATTGAATAACCATTGTGTGCATGTGAATAAATATTGTTCTATTTTGTAAACTGAGTCCCATAGTCATTTGTCCACCATATATAGGATGAGACACACTGTGGTTTAGACAGGCCCAGCGCAGGGTATGGATAGCGAAAGACTCCTTCTGACCTTTATTGATCTCTGATTTAATGAAAAGGAGACAGAGAGTGAAGATCTCGACAATTGGAAAGGGGGGGGGGGTGGGGGGGGGGGGGGGAGAGCCAGAGTGGGAAAGAAATAAAGGAATTCCAAGTAGGAAAGATTTGCGCCTCACGGACGCACAGCTTGTGCTGCGACTGCACAATGCCACTTAATTTCCTTTAATTCTACCTTTTTCCCAGGATTACCCAAGCGGAACAGAGGTTCGAACTATGTGTGAGGCAGGAACGTCTTTCCCACAGCATCCAGCTCTTCAACGCATTCAGTCTCTGCTTTTCATATAATTTACAGTGCAGAAGGAGGCCATTCAACCCATCGAGTATGCACCGGCTCCTGGAGCACTGTACGCAAGGTCAACATCTCCACCCTATCCCCATAACCCAGTAGCCCCACCCAACACTAAGGGCAATCCACCTAACCTGCACATCTTTGGACTGTGGGAGGAAACCGGAGCACTCTGAGGAAAACCACGCACACACGGGGAGGATGTGCAGACTCCACGCAGAGAGTGACCCAAGCCGGAATCGAACCTGGGACCTTGGAGCTGTGAAGCAATTGTGCTGTCCACAATGCCACCATGCTGCCCACACATTTAGTGTACCCAATTATTTTTTTTCAAGTGAGGGACAATTTAGTGTGGTCAATCCACCTCACCTGCACATCTTTAGGTTCTGGGGGTGAAACCCATGAAGACACTCGGGAAGAATGTGTAAACACAACACGGACAGTAACCCTGGGCCGCGGGTCAGCCCCCCTTAAATGGAAACTGCACTGAGTCACAGAAGGCTGCTGCAACTCACTGTGATTGCTGTAATTGAAGACAAGGTAAATGTCATCAAGGAGCGGAGAGAAAGAGAGCTTTACAGTACATGGATGTGGCACTTGAGTTTTTAATCATGGAGGTTAACAGGAGAAGTGAGGCCTGTGGATGAAGGGACAGGTATCACTCAAGGAATGTCCTCCGATGAGAATGGATGCATACGGCCAAAATGTTCATGTTTGAAGTCTGCTGCGAAGACTTGTTGGCAGTGCCTTAAGACGGGAAATGAACTTCCATGGGTGACCTTTACTGTAATTGGATCAAAACCATGGAACTCCCTCAGAATGTCAGTAAATACATACATAGAACATAGAACAGTACAGCACAGATTTGAACAGGCCCTTCGGCCCTCGATGTTGTGCCGAGCAATAGAACATAGAACACTACAGCGCAGTACGGGCCCTTCGGCCCTCGATGTTGCGCCAACCTGTGAAACCATCTGAAGACTATCTGACCTACACTATTCCATTTTCATCCATATGTCTATCCAGTGACCACTTAAATGCCCTTACAGTTGGCGAGTCTACTACTGTTGCAGGCAGGGCGTTCCACACCCCTACTACTCTCTGCGTAAAGAAACTGCCTCTGACATGTGTCCTACATCTATCACCCTTCAATTTAAAGCTATGTCCCCTCGTGTTGGTCATCACCATCCGAGGAAAAAGACTCTCACTGTCCACCCTAACTAACCCTCTGACTATCTTATATGTCTCTATTAAGTCACCTCTCTGCCTTCTCCTCTCTAACGAAAACAACCTCAAGTCCCTGAGCCTTTCCTCGTAAGACCTTCCCTCCATACCAGGCAACATCCTAGTAAATCTCCTCTGAACCCTTTCCAAAGCTTCCACATCCTTCCTATAATGTGGTGACCAGAACTGCACGCAGTACTCCAGGTGCGGCCGCACCAGAGTTATGTACAGCTGCAGCATGACCTTGTGGCTCTGAAACTCAATCCCCCTACTGATAAAGGCGAGCACACCATATGCCTTCTTAACAGCCCTATTAACCTGGCTGGCAACTTTCAGGGATTTATGTACCTGGATGCCGAGATCTCTCTGTTCATCTACACTACCAAGAATCTTGCCATTAGCCCAGTACTCTGCATTCCTGTTACTCCTTCCAAAGTGAACCACCTCACACTTTTCCGCATTAAACTCCATCTGCCACCTCTCAGCCCAGCTCTGCAGCTTATCTATGTCCCTCTGTATCCTATAACATCCTTCAGCACTATCCACAACTCCACCGACCTTCGTGTCATCTGCAAATTTACTAACCCATCCTTCTACACCCTCTTCCTGGTCATTTATAAAAATGACAAACAGCAGTGGCCCCAAAACAGATCCTTGCGGTACACCACTAGTAACTGAACTCCAGGATGAACATTTGCCATCAACCACCACCCTCTGCCTTCTTTCAGCTAGCCAATTACTGATCCAAACCGCTAAATCACCTTCAATCCCATACTTCCTTATTTTCTGCAATAGCCTACCGTGGGGAACCTTATCAAACGCCTTACTGAAATCCATATACACCACATCAACCGCTTTACCCTGATCCACCTGTTTGGTCACCTTCTCAAAAAACTCAATAAGGTTTGTGAGGCATGTCCTACCCTTCACAAAACCATGTTGACTATCGCTAATCAACTTGTTCTTTTCAAGATGATTATAAACCCTATCTCTTATAACCTTTTCCAACATTTTACCCACAACCGAAGTAAGGCTCACAGGTCTATAATTACCAGGATTGTCTCTACTCCCCTTCTTGAACAAGGGGACAACATTTGCTATCCTCCAGTCTTCCGGCACTATTCCTGTCGACAAAGACGACATAAAGATTAAGGACAAAGGCTCCGCAATCTCCTCCCTGGCTTCCCAGAGAATCCTAGGATAAATCCCATCTGGCCCAGGGGACTTATCTTTTTTGACATTTTCCAAAATTGCTAACACCTCCTCCTTTTGAACCTCAATTCCATCTAGCCTGGTCGACTGAACCTGAGTATTCTCCTCGACAACATTGTCTTTCTCCAGTGTAAACACTGACGAAAAATATCCATTGAACGCTTCCCCTATCTCCTCTGATTCCACACACAACTTTCCACTACTATCCTTGATTGGCCCTAGTCTTACTCTCGTCATTCGTTTGTTCCTGATATACCGATAGAAAGCCTTAGGGTTTTCCTTGATCCTATCCGCCAACGACTTTTCATGTCCTCTCCTCGCTCTTCTTAACTCTCCCTTTAGGTCCTTCCTGGCTAACTTGTAACTCTCAAGTGCCCTAACTAAGCCTTCATGTCTCATCCTAACATAAGCCTTCTTCTTCCTCTTGACAAGTGCTTCAACTTCCTTAGTAAACCACGGTTCCCTTGCTCGACAACTTCCTCCCTGCCTGACAGGTACATACTTATCAAGGACACGCAGTAGCTGTTCCTTGAAAAAGCTCCACATTTCGATTGTACCTATCCCCTGCAGTTTCCTTCCCCATCCTATACATCCTAAATCTTGCCGAATACCATCATAATTGCCTTTCCCCCAGCTATAATTCTTGCCTTGCGGTATATACCTCTCCCTGCCCATTGCTAAAGTAAACATAACCGAGTTGTGATCACTATCACCAAAGTGCTCACCTACATCTAAATCTAACACCTGGCCGGGTTCATTACCCAGTACCAAATCCAATGTGGCCTCGCCCCTTGTTGGCCTGTCTACATACTGTGTCCGAAAACCCTCCTGCACACACTGTACAAAAACTGACCCATCTATAGTACTCGAACTATAGTATTTCCAGTCAATATTTGGAAAGTTAAAGTCCCCCATAACAACTACCCTGTTACTCTCGCTCCTGTCGAGAATCATCTTTGCAATCCTTTCCTCTACATCTCTGGAACTATTCGGAGGTCTATAGACAACTCCCAACAGAGTGACCTCTCCTCTCCTGTTCCTAACCTCGGCCCATACTACCTCAGTAGACGAGTCCTCAAACGTCCTTTCTACCGCCGTAATACCGCCCTTGATTAACAATGCCACCCCCCCACTCTTTTACCATCTTCTCTGTTCTTACAGAAACATCTAAATCCTGGAACCTGCAACAACCATTCCTGTCCCTGCTCTACCCATGTCTCCGAAATCGCCACAACATTGAGATCCCAGGTACCAACCCATGCTGCAAGCTCACCCACCTTATTCCGGATGCTCCTGGCGTTGAAGTAGACACACTTCAAACCAGCGTCTTGCTTGCCGGTGCCCTCTTTCGAACTTTTAACCCTATCCCTGACCTCACTACTCTCAACATCCTGTACACTGGGACTACAATTTAGGTTCCCATCCCCCTGCTGAATTAGTTTAAACCCCCCCGAAGAGCACTAGCAAATCTCCCCCCCAGGATATTGGTACTCCTCTGGTTCAGGTGAAGACCATCCTGTTTGTCGAGGTCCCACCTACCCCAGAATGAGCCCCAATCATCCAGGAAACCAAAACCCTCCCTCCTGCACCATCCCTGTAGCCACCTGTTCAACTCCTCTCTCTCCTTATTTCTTACTTCACTAGCACGTGGCACGGGTAACAACCCAGAGATAACAACTCTGTTTGTTCTAGCTCTCAGGTTCCACCCTAGCTCCCTGAATTTCTGTCTCAAATCCCCATCTCTCTTCCTACCTATGTCGTTGGTACCGATGTGGACCATGACTTGGGGCTGCTCCCCCTCCCCCTTAAGGATCCCAAAAACACGATCAGAGACATCACGAACCCTGGCACCTGGGAGGCAACACACCAACCGTGAGTCTCTTTCGTTCCCACAGAGCCTCCTGTCTGTTCCTCTAATTATAGAGTCCCCAATGACAAGTGCTCTGTTCCACTTCTCCCTTCCCTTCTTAGCAACAGGGACAGACTCTGTGCCAGATACCCCCGGTAAGTCGTCCCCCGCAACAGTATCCAAAACGGTATACTTGTTATAGAGGGGAACGACCACAGGGGATCCCTGCACTGCCTGCCGGTTCCCTCTCCCTCACCTGACGGTAACCCATAACCTGATCACCATACTCAAACCCCAAGTATCCACCCTATACCCGTAACCCAACAGCCCCCCCCCCTTAACCTTACCCTTTTTAGGACACTACGGGCAATTTAGCATGGCCAATCCACCTAACCCGCACATCTTTGGACTGTGGGAGGAAACCGGAGCACCCGGAGGAAACCCACGCACACACAGGGAGGACGGGCAGACTCCGCACAGACAGTGACCCAGCCGGGAACCGAACCTGGGACCCTGGAGCTGTGAAGCATTTATGCTAACCACCATGCAACCGTGCTGCCCATCATGATGTCTCCATATAACATCTCCTGCATAACACCGCCACTTCACATTGCTCAATGTACCATACCTGAATTAGCCCGCGAAAGTCACGCCTTATATTTGCATACTCTACTTCAGTCTCACACACATTCCACGAGTAGCAGCCTAACGCACAAAGATCTCAATGTAACAGAGCTCCCACAGCCTGTTTATAGCAGGGACAACATCCAATTAGAGTTCAGCAGAATCTGTGACATTTTGCTCTCACTCTCTCGCAGGACAATGCTGCCCCATGAGTGGCAGGGGACTGGTGGAGACGATGTAAACAGAATCCACTAAGTCTGAGGGAGGAAATAGTATTTTGAATTTTGTGGAATGGCTGTGACCGAGCCTGCCCTATCTGCTGCCACTGAAATTATTCTGGATGGCATAGCGGAATTATCAAGTCCTCCCACTGCGTTTTCCTGGACAGCGCACCATCGCCGGCAGCGGGATTCTCTAGTCCTGCCACCTGCCAATGTAATTCCGCAGCGACCGAAATACCTGCGGGGTGTGGGTGGGCTGCCGGCGGAAGTGCGAATCGCACTGGAGGAGAGTCTGTTCTAAATTTACAGCTCACCCTTCGATCTACTTCCCAGAATGATGTGCAAGCTGCAGGTAACGTGTCCACGGAACATCTCGGCTCACGTGAACCAGTCCGCTTTGATTCTATCCTTTTCAATCAATTGCAAAATCTTGCAAGTGGCCAGCTGAGAGCTAGACAAAGATAGATAGATGGACAGATAGATAGCTGATAGATAGAAAGATAGATAGATAGATAGCTTATAGATAGATAGCTGATAGATAGATTAATAATAGATCGATCGATAGATAGATTCATAATAGACAAATAGACAGATTGATTGATGGTTTCATAATAGTTAGATAGTTAGATCGATTGATGGATATCGAGATAGATAATAGACAGATAGATAGCTGATAGATAGATAGGTAGGGAATAAATTAATAGATAGATATATAGATAGACAGCTAGTAGATAAATAGATTGATAGATTCATAATAGATAGATAGATAATAGATAGATAGTTAGTAGTTAGATTGATTGATAGATCGATAGATAAATCAATAATAGATAGATAGCTAATAGCTAGAAAGATAATAGAAAGATAGTTAATAGATATTTAGATAATAGATAGATAGCTAATAGATTGATAGATAATAGACAGATACATATCTAATAGATAGATAAATAGTTGATAGATAGATAGACAGCTAATTGATTGATAGATAGATAGGCAATAAATTCATAGATAGACAAATAGATAGACAGCTAATAGATAAATAGATTGATAGATTCATAATAGATAGATAGATAATAGATAGATAGTTAGTACTTAGATTGATTGATAGATCGCTAGATAAATCAATAATAGATAGATAGCTAATAGCTAGAAAGATAATAGATAGATAGCTAATAGATATATAGATAATAGATAGATAGGTAATAGATTGATAGATAATAGAGAGGTGCATAGCTAATAGATAGATAAATAGATGACAGATAGACAGCTAATTGATTGATAGATAGATAGGCAATAAATTCATAGATAGATAAATAGGTAGACAGAAAATAGATAAATAGATTGATAGATTCATAATAGATAGATAGATAATAGATAGATAGTTAATAGTTAGATTGATTGATAGATCGATAGATAAATCGATAATAGATAGATAGCTAATAGCTAGATAGATAATAGATAGATAGATAGATAGATAGCTAATAGGTTGATAGATAATAGATAGATAGATAGCTAAATGATGGATAGATAGATAAATAATAGATAGATAGACAGCGAATAGATAGATAGATAATACATTGATAGATAGATAAATAGATAGACAGCTAATAGATAGATAGATAGAGAGGTCGATAATAGATAGACAGATAGCTAATAGATAGATAGATAGTTGATAGATAGATAGATAATAAATTGATAGGTAGATAAATAGATGGACAACTGAAAGATAGATACATAGCTAATAGATAGCTAATACTGTGGATGTATAGCTAATAGAGAGATAGATAGCTAATAGATGGATAGATAGATAAATAATAGATAGATAGACAGCGAATAGATAGATAATAAATTGATTGATAGATAAATAGATAGATAGACAGCTAATAGATAGATAGAGATCGATGATAGATAGATAACTAATAGTTGGATAGATAATACATTGATAGATAGATAAATAGCTAATAGATAGATAGATTCATAGATTCATAAAAGTTAGATAGATAGATAATAGATAGATAGTTAATAGGTAGATCGATTGATAGATAGATAACATGGATCGATAGCTATTAGATAGATAGATAGATGGACAGATAGATAGATAGATAAATAGATAGATGGATAAATAGATCGATAGATAGATAGTAGACGTACATCACTGATGACGAACATCCATCAATGGGTCTGACACTCCAGACACCAGCTCAAATATTTGCATTGTGTAAATTAGAGATTAGTTTACAGCCGGAATCTGACTCATGAAGCCGTTGTATGCTTCGCCCAGACCAGGGAGAAAGGATAGCCTGTTGACAGCCCACTGACAGAGCTCCAAAACAAGATATGATGCACGGGACTGAAATGAAAATTTTACAGAGGCCCGTGGAAGTGGGCCCAAACTCTATGACAGCACTGGCGGACCCTGTTGTGGTACACTGTCTGGTGGACAGCGTCACAACATCCACTGCAACAGGCTGTGGCCATGCAAACTCTCAGTGCAGCAATGGAAGCTTGGACTGCGGTCAGGAGATCAATTATTCCGACGTGCAGGCGCAGATTGCTGTCGTCATGGCTGTGGATCTCAGTGCACAATAGGCTATGCAGATTCTCTCAGCAATAAGGCAATCATGGCTGAGGATTGTTGAGGTTCTGAACCCTGGGAGTGACAGGGTTTCATGGAGTACGACCCTGCTGCCTTCAATCTGGATGGTAACATTTGTTTTCGCTTCACTGACACTTGGCTGGTACTCTTGTTGTTACCCATTAGCCAGCTCAGGCTGCTGCTGCCCAAACCGAAATGGATAGCACAATTGCTATGATAACCTCCAGAGTCCCAGGTTCGATTCCGGCTTGGCTCACTGTCTGTGTGGAGTCTACACATCCTTCCCGTGTGTGTGTTGGTTTCCTCCGGGTGCCCCGGTTTCTCCCACAGTCCAAAGATGTCCAGGTTAGGTGGATTGTCCATGATAAATTGCCCTTAGTGTCCAAAATTGCCCTTGGTGTTGGGTGGGGTTACTGGGTCATGGGGATAAGGTGGAGGTGTTGACCTTGGGTAGGGTGCTCTTTCCAAGAGCCGGTGCAGACTCGATGGGCCGAATGGCCTCGTTCTGCGCTGTAAATTCTATGATATCTATGATAACCTCAGCCCTCAACCGCCAGAGCTGTCCGGGTTGTGTCACCCACTGAAAGTCAACAGCCCCCTACCAGAGAAGCTACAGTTCCTCGGGAAGCATTGTGTACGTTGAGGGAAGCCACAGGAATGTCATCAAGGGAATGCATAAGGGTAAATAGTTCAGTTTTGTTCATGGATATTATAGATATCATAGAATTTACGGTGCAGAAGGAGGGCATTCGGCCCATCGAGTGTGCACCGGCCCTTGGAAAGAACACCCGACCTAAACCCATGTCTCCCCCCTATCCCCGTAACCCAGTAACCTCACCTATCCGTTTTGGACACTAAGACCAATTTGTCATGGCCAACCCACCTAACCTGCACATCTTTGGACTGTGGGAGGAAACCAGAGCACCTGGAGGAAACCCACGCAGACACAGGGAGAACGTGAAGACTCCGCACAGAGAGTGAACCAAGCCGGGGATCGAATCTGGGACCCTAGTACTGTGAAACAACTGTGTTAACCACTGTGCTACCGTTGTGCCCTAACACTTTTGTAAAATTGAATTTATTGTTGGATGAAGATGCTGACAAAGAGGGTTTTCGTCTTCCAGATGAATGCATGTAACAGCTGACAACACAACCTCCAGAGGTCCATCCACAGCATCCCACTAACTTTCAAATAACAGAATTGGATTCATTTAAAAAAACTATATTTTTTATTGGAATTTTTTACAGAAAATATAACACTAAACAATGAAATGCAACAAAATAACCCCATAATATCTGTAGCACCCCCAGACCGTATCAACGCATGTATCACATCACCCCCACTCACCCAACCCCAATGAACAACAAGAGAACTTAAAAATAAATTAAAATTAAATAAACAAACATAGTCATCATCTCCCCCCCCTTTTTCCTTCCCCATCCCCCACCCCCCCGGGTTGTTGCTGCTGTTGTCCCAGTACCCTATCGTTGAGCCAGAAAGTCGAGGAATGGTTGCCACCTCCTAAAGAACCCTTGTACTGATCCTCTCAGGGCGAATTTAACCCTCTCTATCTTGATAAAACCCGCCATGTCATTGATCCAGGTCTCCACGCTTGGGGGGTTCGCATCCTTCCATTGTAGCAAGATCCTTCGCCGGGCCACTAGGGACGCAAAGGCCAGCTCACATGTCTCTTTTGCCTCCTGCACTCCCGGCTCCACCTCAACCCCAAAAATCGCGAGTCCCCATCCTGGCTTGACCCTGGATCCCACCACCCTCGACACCGTCCTCGCCACCCCCTTCCAGAACTCCTCCAGTGCCGGGCATGCCCAGAACTTATGGGCATGGTTCGCTGGAATCCCCGAACACCTGACACACCTGTCTTCACCCCCAAAGAACCTACTCATCCTCGTCCCAGTCATGTGGGCCCGGTGCAGCACCTTGAATTGGATGAGGCTAAGCCGCGCACATGAGGAGGAAGAATTAACCCTCTCCAGGGCATCAGCCCATGTCCCGTCTTCGATCTGTTCGCCCAGTTCCCCCTCCCACTTAGCTTTCAGCTCCTCTACTGACGCCTCCTCCACCTCCTGCATAACGTTGTAGATATCAGATATGTTCCCCTCTCCGACCCAGACCCACGAAAGCACCCTGTCACTCACCCCCCCCCCCTCGCGGGAAGTGAAGGGAATCCCTCCACCTGTCACCTAGCAAACGCCTTTACCTGCAGATACCTGAACATGGTCCCCGGAGGAGCCCAAATTTCTCCTCCAACTCCCCCAGGCTCGCAAACCTCCCATCAATAAACAGGTCCCTCAGCTGTCTGATGCCCGCTCTGTGCCAACCCTGGAATCCCCCATCAATGTTCCCCGGGATGAACCGATGGTTCCCCCTTTTCGGAGCCTCCATCGAGCCCCCCACCTCTCCCCTATGTCGCCTCCACTACCCCCAAATCATGAGGGTAGCCGCCACTACCGGACTCGTGGCATACCTCGTGGGAGAGAGCGTCCACGGCGTTGATACCAGGGCCCCCAGGCTTGTATCTCCACAGGACGCCCTCTCCATCCGTTTCCATGCTGCCCCCTCCCCCTCCATCACCCATCTCTACCTTGCTCCAAGAAGACCCTCTTCACCCTCGGGGTCCCATGCGCCCAAACAAAGCTCCTGATGCTGCTCGTGACCCTTCTAAAAAAGGCCCTAGGGATAAAGATGCGCAAACACTGAAAGAGGAACAAGAACCTCGGGAGAACCGTCATTTTGACGGACTGCACTCTACCCGCCAACGATAGCGGCACCATGTCCCACCTTTTAAATTCTTCCTCCATCTGCTCCACCAGCCTGGTAAAATTAAGCATATGGAGAGTCCCCCAACTCCTGGCCACCTGCACCCCCAGGTATCTGAAACTCTTCACTGCCCTCTTAAATGGGAGCCTCCCAATTCCCTCCACCTGATCACCCGGGTGTACTACAAATACCTCACTGTTGCCTAAATTTAATTTGTAGCCCAAGAAGCCCCCAAACTCCACTAACAGCTCCATCACCCCCGACATTCCCCCTTCTGGGTCCGCCACATACAACAGCAGATCGTCCGCAGACAGCGATACACGATGTTCCTCCCCACCCCACACCAGACCCCTCCATCTCCCTGACTCCCTCAACGCCATAGCCAAAGGTTCAATCGCCAATGCAAAGAGCAAGGGGGACAGGGGGCACCCCTGCCTGGTCCCACGGTAGAGCCTAAAGTACTCCGATCTCCTTCCATTGGAAACTACACTTGCCATCGGAGCCGCGTAGAGCAGCCTCACCCATTTGATGAATCGCTCCCCGAATCCGAACTGCTCCAGCACCTCCCACAGGTACCCTCACTCAACTCTATCAAACGCTTTCTCTGCATGCAGCGCCACCACTATCTCCGCCTCCCCCTCCACTGCCGGCATCATAATAACATTTAGCAGTCTCCGCACATTCGTGTTGAGCTGCCGTCCCTTGACAAATCCTGTCTGATCCTCGTCTATCACCCCTGGCACACAGTCCTCTATCCTGGTGGCCAGGATCTTCGCCAGCAACTTAGCGTCAACATTGAGGAGCGAGATAGGCCTGTATGATCCACACTGCAAGGGGCCCATATCCCGCTTCAGGATCAGAGAGATCAGTGCCCACGACATTGTTGAGGGCAAAGCCCCCTCTCCCATGCCTCATTGAAGGCTCGCACCAACAGGGGGCCCACCAGATCCGCATAGTTTTTATAAATTCCACCGGGAACCCATCCGGCCCCGGCGCCTTACCTGACTGCATTTGTCCAATCCCCCTGACTAGCTCCTCCAACTCGATCGGCGCTCCCTGCCCCTCTACCAGCTCCTCTTGAACCCTTGGGAAACATAGCCTGTTCATGAAGCTCTCCATCCCCCCTCTCCCCAGCGGAGGTTCCGACCGGTACAGTTCCTCGTAGAAATCCCTAAAGACTCCATTTACTTCTACCCCCTTCTGCACTACATTCCCACCCTATCCGTCACTCCACCAATTTCCCTAGCCGCATCCCGCCTATGGAGCTGATGCGCCAACATCCTGCTCGCCTTCTCCCCATACTCATATACTGCGCCCTGCGCCCTCCTCCACTGTGTCTCCGCCTTTCTGGTGGTCAACAAGTCAAATTTGGCCTGCAAAATACGCCGTTCCCCCAGCAACCCCTCCTCCGGTGCCTCCGCTTATCTCCTGTCCACATCCAAAAGCTCCCCCACCAGTCTCTCCCTCTCCTTCCTCTCCCTCCTTTCCCTATGAGCCCGGATGGAGATCAGCTCCCCCCGGATCACTGCTTTCAGAGCCTCCCAGACAATCCCCACCCGGACCTCCCCTGTGTCGTTGGTATCAAGATACCCCTCAATACTTCCCAGGACCCTCCTACACACCTCCTCATTAGCCAGCATCCCCACACACAGACGCCAGAGCGGGCACTGGTCTCGCGCCTCCCCCATCTCCAGATCAACCCAGTGCAGAGCATGGTCTGAAATTGCTATGGCCAAATACTCGGCATCCTGCACCTTCGGGATCAATCTGCTGCTCAGGACGAAAAAATCTATTCGGGAATAAACCCTATGGACATGAGAGAAAAAGGAATACTCCTGCGCTATCGGCCTCCCAAACCTCCAGGGATCCACCCCTCACATCTGGTCCATAAACCCCCTCAGCACTTTGGCCGCCGCCAGTCTCCTACCCGTCCTTGAACTGGACCAGTCCAGTGGGGGATCCAGCACTGTGTTAAAGTCTCCCCCCATGATCAGCCCCCCCCCCTCCCCCCCCCCCCCCCCCGCCTCCAGGTCCGGAATGCGGCCCAACAAGCGCCTCATGAAGCCAGCATCATCCCAATTCGGGGCATATACATTAACCAGCACCACCTTCTCTCCCTGCAGCCTACCCTTCACCATAATATATCTGCTCTCCTTGTCCGACACAACCTCAGCTGCCTCGAATGCCACCCTCTTCCCCACCAGAATCGCCAACCCCCGGTTCATCGCGTCCAATCTTGACTGAAAAACCTGCCCACCCTCCCCTTCCTCAGACAAACCTGGTCTGCCACCTTCAAGTGGGTCTCCTGGAGCATAGCCACGTCTGCCTTCAACCCCTTCAGATGAGAAAATACCCTAGTTCTCTTAACCGGCCCATTCAGCTCCCTCCCTCTCCTCTACCCCCCCCCCCCCCCGGCCCACACCAGCTCCTTCCTGGCCATTTCAGCAGCAACCCGGTGTCCCCCCGCACCCCCCACCCCCAGGCTAGGACACCTCCTAGCCGCGACGCACCCTCCATGGTACTTCCGTGAGTCAGCTGACTTATGCTGACCCCGGCAGCTCCCGCTAAAACCCATCCCTCCCGGCATGGGGTCATCCCCCTCTTGCCACACCTCCTTGGCACCGCTTCAGCGCGGGAAAGAAAACCAGTAGAGGCGACGCCCCCACCGCCAGCTCCGCCTCCCCTGCCCCGCAGCGCGGGAAACCAGAGGAAAGCCCGTGCTTTCATACTGCCACACCCCACTCTTCTGACGCAGCTCCCCAAAATCTAGTTTCACCCCAACCCCCAGCCCCGTACAGAAGAGAACATATAAAACACAAACCCCCAACATTCCCCACCTAACCCACAACCATACCCAACAGACAGACCCACCCGGAAACAGAGCAAAAAGAAAAGCAGCAAAAAAAACACGTGTCAAAATTGCAAAACAGCAACAGCGAAAACAGCAATGGCCATAGTGTGTCCCCAGACCCTAGTTCGAGTCCAGCTTCTCCGCCTGTACAAAGGCCCACGCCTCCTCCGGGGACTCGAAGTAGTGGTGCCGGTCCTTATATGTCACCCACAGACGCGCAGGCTGCAGCATTCCAAATCTGACCTGCTTGGCATGCATCACTGCCTTCGTCCGGTTGAACCCGGCCCACCGCTTTGCCACCTCCGCACTCCAGTCCTGATAGATTCGCACCACCGAATTTTCCCACTTGCTGCTCGTCTCTTTCTTGGCCCAGCGCAGCACACTCTCCCGGTCGCTGAATCGATGGAACTGCACCAGCACCGCCCCCGGGGGTTTATTTGCCTTAGGCCTCCTGGCCAGCACTCTGTGAGCTCCCTCAAGCTCCAGGGGCGAATGGAAGGTTCCCCGCTCCCATCAACGAGCTCAACATCGTGGTCACATACGACGCGAGATCCGAACCCTCCAGCCCCTCCGCCAGGCCCAGGATCCTCAAATTCTTTCACCTCGTGCGAACGTCCAGCTCCTCCAAGCGGTCTTGCCACTTTTTGTGAAGTGCCTCATGCAACTCCACTTTCCCCACGAGGACCTCGGCCTCCTCCTCCCTCTCAGTGGCCTGCTGCTGCAACTCCCGAATGGATGCCTCCTGGGCCGCCTGGGTCTCAAGCAGATTTTCGTAGTCGCATTCAGGGAGTCCAGCAACTCAGCCTTCAGCTCCGCAAAACAGCGCAGAAGAGAGGTTTGCTGCTCCTGCGCCCACTTCCACCAGTCCTCGGATGTTCAGCCGGCCGCCATTTTGTCCTTCTTCCCCCGCTTTTCTTGGGGAGCTGCTGAAGCTTTTTCCTTTGCCCCACTCCGGGTGAGCACCATAAATTATGGGGAATGCTCCTCTAGACACCTTCCCCCACCGGGATTTGTCGAGACAGCGCCGTTTGGGGCCCTCAAATAGGCCCAAATTTCCTTAAGTAGCGGGAGCTGCCGAACGTGCAGCTTAGCTCCGCATTGCCGCAACCAGAAGTTCACAGAATTGGATTCATAAGTAACAGGAAATAGAATCATAGAATTTACAGTGCAGGAGATCATTCGACCAACCCAGTCTGCACCGGCTCTTACAAAGAGCACCCTACACAAGCCCACACCACCACCCTATCCCCGTAACCCAGTAATCCCACCAAACCTTTTTGGACACTAAGAGAGGGGGATGGAGCCTGTGACGGAATGCATTCATGGACAGGAACTGAAGATACAATTTAAATGTCAAGAACATTTGGGGGCAGCACGGTAGCATGGTGGTCAGCATAAATGCTTCACAGCTCCAGGATCCCAGGTTCGATTCCCGTCTGGGTCACTGTCTGTGTGGTGTCTGCACGTCCTCCCTGTGTGTGCGTGGGTTTCCTCCGGGTGCTCCGGTTTCCTCCCACAGTCCAAAGATGTGCGGCTTAGGTGGATTGGCCATGCTAAATTGCCCATAGTGTCCTATAAAGGAAGGTTAGGGGGGGGGGGGGTTGTTGGGTTACGGGTATAGGGTGGATACGTGGGTTTGAGTAGGGTCATCATTGCTCGGCACAAAATCGAGGGCTGAAGGGCCTGCTCTGTGCTGTACTGTTCTATGTTCTATGTACTATAACAGTAATACAGTTAAACATGATTGAACAATTAATAAGTGGATGGTGAGACTTACAAGGGACACCAAAAATAGCCAGGAGTGGATAGTAGCCTGCTTGAATAGTTTGAAACGTTTCAAAGATCTGTTCATAAATTGTAAAATCAAATGGAGTAAAAAAGCCAGCCCCCAGGCGAGAACTGTTCATTGTTGGAACGTTCCGATCTATTATTCCCAGATTCTGATCAATTGCAACATTCCGATGTACTATTCTCAGGTGTTGATCGACTGGTGAAACATTCCGATCTGTTGTACTCAGAATCTGTTCCATTGTTGGAACATTCCAATCTATTGCTCCCACATTTGGATCCATTACTGTAACATTCCAATCGATTGTTGTCAGATTCTCATCCATTTCTATGACATTTCAGTCTATTCTCAGATTCTGATCCATTGTTGGAACATTGCCACCTATTCTTCTCAGATTCTGATCTTTCCTCTCTCTCTCTCTGAAGCCGTTGATTGAAATTTACGGTTCTGTTGACTCTAATGTACAACATATTGAAAATTCCTCGTTATTAATAGAAGAGTGAAAGCCCCCAGTGACACAATTAGAATCCATGGTGACATATTAATTTCAGTCACTGAACAAACAGATTGAATTAACTCCTTCTGTCCAATGTGTTTAAATCGCATGAAAGAAGTACGGTAAGGAGTCTTACAACACCAGGTTAAAGTCCAACTGGTTTGTTTGGAATCACTAGGTTTTGGAGCGTAGTGCCTTCATCATACCCATATACACTCACCTAAAGAAGGAACTACACTCCGAAAGCTAGTGATTCTGAACAAACCTGTTGGACTTTAACCTGGTGTAGTAAAACAACATTACTGTGCCCACCCCAGTCCAAAGCCGACATCTCCACATCACATTAAATTAGAACATTTACTGTGTCTGGATGGGATGTATATGGGTCGCTGAGGGAGGGAATAGTGGAAACAGTGTAGATAATAACCATAATCATTCTGTCTTTGTTGGATATGAAAGTGGTACCAGAGGACTGGAGGGCTGCAAATTTTTAACAAAATGGTCACAGATGTCGATGGAAAAACCAACAGCCAGCATTATATTGGTCAGGAGGAACTTTCCTCAGGGAATTCGAAAGCTGAAAATAATTTGGGGCTTGGGAAAAATCATGTGCGGGATTTTCCTTTGGGCAATTTTGAATTCGGGACAGGCGATTGGGCAGAGAATGGATTCTGATGCTAAAAACATGGTGGGGGGGGGGTGCGGGTGGGGGTGGGGGGCCGATGTGCCACCAATTTTTCATCACCTCAACAGCGGTGTCAATGTGTATGGAACACAAGTGTTTGCATGTCATTAGTGGGCCTACCGAGTACTCTCCGGGGTCTCTGCGATTTACTCCCTCCGATGGGCCGAATTCCCAACAGTGCGGTTCACCTTTCACCCCATGCACACAGTGGATATTGGACTACGACCCGCAATTATCACCTTCCTGCTCTTGCCGCAGCCCGTCGGAATGCCCTGAGGGTGTACGAGCGGGCGCTGCTTGAGGGAAATAATAATAATCTTTATCAGTGTCATAAATAGGCTGACATTAACACTGCAATGAAGTTACTGTGAAAATGCCCGAGTCACCACACTACGGTGCCTGTGCGGATACGCTGATTGGGTCACTGAGGGAGAATTCAGGATGTCCAAATTACCTAACAGTACGTCTTTCGGGTCATGTGGGAGGAAACCGGAGCACCAGGAGGAAACCCATGCAGACACGGGGAGAAGGTGCAGATTCCGCACACACAGTGACCCAAGCCGGGAATTGAACCCAGGTCCCTAGTGCTGTGAAGCCACAGTGCTAACCATGTGCTACCATTCAGTGAGCGGAATTTACAACCCTCCAGGTATCTGGTATCACTCCCATACCCAAGGAGGACTGAACGATTATGTTATTATCTCCACTTTTTCCGGCATTCTCTCCCTCAGCGAGGAGGAGGAAGCTGCAGCAGACCTGGGCCGCAGCGCTGTGGGCAGTAGAGGGGCAGGTGGCAGCCACCCAGGATGGAGATCTGTCTGACAACAGGTCGAGGAGGAGAATGTGGCAAGAAGGTGCTGCATGAGGTCTTGTGTGTACGTGTACTACCTCTCAATCAAGGACCTGTCGTCAAAGTCTCCGGCTCAGTATAGGGACAGTGCAACATATCTGGCAGATGATGGCACACCTGGAAATGCCAGTGGGGGAGGACCTGGCATTGGTCCTCCTGATGGCCGTCTAGATGATGGTCGCCCTGAACCTTTACGTGATTGGGTCTTTCCAGGCCGAGTGGGGACCTGTACAGGAGCTCAGACCTCGGTGCACAGGTGCATCCACACCGTCATGGAGGTCCTTTTTGCCAGGCAGATATACATGGAATACTGTGTTCAGTTCTGGTCACCCTATGACAGGAAGGATATTGTTAAACGAGTAAGAGTGCAGAAGAGATTTACGAGGATGCTACCAGACGTGATGATCTGAGTTATAAGGAGAGGCTGGGTAGAATGGGACTTTTTTCACTGGAGCGTAAGACGCTTTGGTGTGATTTTACAGAGGCCTATAAAATAATTAGGAGCATAGATCAGGTAGATAGTGAACACATTTTCTCAAAGGAAGAAGAGTCAATAACTAGAGGGCATAGGTTTAAGGGGAGGGGAGAGAGATACAAGAGAGACCAGAGGGTAAATTCCTTCACACAGAGGGTGGTGAACTTCTGGAACGGGCTGCCAGATGCAGTGGTAGTGTCGGGTAAAATTGTGTCCTTTACAAAGCAGTTATACCGTTAGGCAGGTTGGTGCAGATGTCTATGGGCCAAATGCCAGCAAGAGGGACTAACTTAGAACATTGAACATACAGTGCAGAAGGAGGCCATTCGGCCCATCAGGCTTGTATCAACCCCTCCTTAAACCCTCACTTCCACACTATCCCCGTAACGCAATAACCACTCCTAACCATTTTTGGTCACTAAGGGTAATTTATCATGGCCAATGCACCTAACAGGCACATCTTTGGACTGTGGGAGGAAACTGGAGCACTCGGATGAAACCTACGCACACATGGGGAGGATGTGCAGACTCCACACAAACAGCGACCCAGCAGAGAATCGAACCTGGGACCCTGGCGCTGTGAAGTCACAGTGCTAGCCACTTGTGCTACCGTGCTGCCCACTTGTGCTACCGTGCAGCACAAAAGAACATAGTGACAGAAACTGGGTGGCATGGGCAAGCTGGGTCAAAGTCCTGTTTCCATGCTGTAAACATCAATGTCTATAATACATCCACTTCAATGTGGACCGAACCCACCAGGATGCCCGGGGAACAGTTTGCCACCATTGACAGGATTTGCCAGCATTGGGTCCAGGAGGTGATCGACGGGGTACATTTCCTCCTACGAGCACCAGCTGATGACAGGCTAATGGACACAAACTGAAAAGGGTACCACTCGATGAACATGCAGCCGATATGTGACCATCAGCTGCGCATCAGACACGGGATTTCCACCGCGGTCGTGGCTGCTGACGCCTATCCAGAGGCCACAGACCGACGCCGAGAACCGTTACAATGACGCCCATGTTGCGACCAGAGGTGTGATCGAACGGTATCCTGCAGACGCGGTGACGTGCTGGAGCGGGACGATGAAGGCCAGGCTTCGTCCGATGAGGAGAAAGCGGAGGTGGGCGAGGGTGGGCAGAACATGGAGCCCAGGCTGGCAGGTGAGGCCGCACAACCTGTGCGCCATGGCCATCATGCACGGGATACTCTGATCATCTCCAGGTTCACCGACTAGGGAGTTAGAAGGGGCCTGGAAAGGTGCACGGACGCTGCATCCCGACCCCACACCCCCTCACTTCCCATCCCGGCCAGCCCCACATGCAATCACCTCCGTGATACATACCTGCCACACTACAGGACGGGAGACCTGGTTGGCAGTAACACGAGGTCTGGACCATGGGATTGAGGATGATGCCAAATCCACTCTGCGATGAGCTCTGGTGCTCCGCCTCATACAACACCATGACACCTGCCCACGGTAGCACTTTCCACCAACCCTCCTGGGTGTCATCGGATCTCTGGGGTGGCCATGGTGGGGACCACCCATAGTTTCCGCCCATGCCATCCCCCAACATCCGCTCATTTGCCTCCCCACCCAGCCAACCAGACTTGTCCACCCCTCACAGCCGTCAGAAGGAACACTGAGGCAAGTGATCATAGAATTTACAGTGCAGGAGGAGGCCACTCAGCCAATCGAGTCTGCGTCGGCTCTTGGAGAGAGCACCCCACACAAGCCCACACCTCCACCCCATCCCCGCAACGCAGCAACCCCACCAACCTAAGGGGAATTTAGCATGGCCAATCCACCTAACCCTGCATATTTTTGGACTGTGGGAGGAAACTGGATAACCCGGAGAAAACCCCCGCACACACGGGAAGGACATGCAGACTCCGCACAGACAGTGACACAAGCCAGGAATCGAACCTGGGACCGTGGAGCTGTGAAGCAACTGTGCTACCCACTGTGTTACCGTGCTGCCCAGTTGGAAGGCGGCGTGCTGGAGGGAAGCCAGTTATTACAGTTGTCATGTGAGAGTGCCTTTAAGAAATGGGTGTTTATGAATGGGTGTGTACATAAATATCTGTAGTGCGAGTACCTTTAAGAAATGCATGTTTATGCAATGATGTCAGAGAATGGGTGGAGCTGGGCTGTCTGTCAGATTTTTACTTTCGCTTTCGGCTTTTTGCTGAATGGTGGGTTTGGTTTCATTTTAGTTTTGGAGAAGGTGAAATCACAGCGGGATGTGTATGAATCTCTTTGAGCTTCTGAATGTTCATTTGCTGAATTCAACCTGGTAACTGTTCTCAGTTGTGAATATTACCCTGATGTGCTTCTGTTAAAAGGTATTTTTTAAGTCTTATGGATGTTAAAGGGAAAGTAAGGATTACTGAGTGTTGTATTCTTTGGGGGTCGTATTTAAATTAATGGTTGCTAAGATGTTCACTGTATGCTTTAAAAAGGTTAACTTGAGTTCATAGAATAAAGATTGCTTTGCTGAAAAAAATACTTTTCCATTTCTGCTGTACCCCCCTGTTCAGTGAGCTGTGTGCTCCCCACTGCACAATCTAGTAAAAGTTGTGGGTCAGGTGATCTCCATGACACACTTTGGGGTTCTCTAAAACCTGGCCCATAACACAGTGGTAACAGATGTTTATCGTGAATTTATGTACAGATTTGTGCCCTAGCCCCTATAATTAAACTGTGCCCTGCACCCATGGCAACTTAACTGCTGTCTTCATTTCTGGCCATAACGTTATATCTAGGTGGATCCCCAGACGGTACAGGAAGAGTGTAGGTGACCAGCTGTTATACCCGCTCTGCGACATAGGTTACCGTTGGTGGGCATCTTCTGGGGCGACCTGGCCTGGATGGGACCAGCTGCTGCTCGGGTGTCCCAGGTGGCATGGTGTCTCCCAGTTCTGCCCACTGCCCACCAGAGGTTCAGGAAAAGGAGGAGGCGAGCCGGAGGTGCTGCAGTGTTCCGGCACCTCCTGTGCGGGAGTCACCAGCACGGGCCCCATCACCTCGTCCTTCCTTAAGGTTCCCGATGGCCCCTCGGCTACTCCATAATACAGGGGTGCAAGCAGAGCTATCCCGAGAGGCTCCACACCTGGAGCTGCCAGTCCTGGAGTCCCGTTCTGGTCTCGACAAGTGACTGCATGCTCGCTGCCATGGAACACAGGGAATGGCCCATCGCCATCTGGGATTGCACCACATCATGCTGTGACTGTGACACCACGTTCTGGGTTGGTGTAGCATCAGCCAGTGACTGTGCCATCTCCCTCTGGGACTGAGCCACCTCCCTCTTCCTCTCCGCCATGTGAAATTAAATGAAATGAAAAAAAATGAAATGAAAATAAAAAATGTTGGCCAGCGCCTATGTAATGTCGCTGACGTTCCCAGCCATGGCCGCTGTGACTGGGCCACTCTCAGGAGCGCCACCACATTTTCCAGGTGGCTCTGTGTCAGTCACCTATGAGGTGGAAAACTGTCCTCGGCCTCGGATAGTGCCTGCACAGAGTGCCCCAGGCCTTGGACTTGCGAATCCATATTCAAAACCGTCACTTCCAATGCTGCTACTGCAGATGCCACCCACGTGGTGTTGCCCTTGGTGGCCCGCATTGTCAGCACCACCTCCTGCTGCTGTACGCAGTTGGACTCCTCCAACTGCACCTTCAGTTGCTGGATGCTCGCCGACAATCTCTCAACTGCATTTGGCGACTGCATCTCCACAATCGATGGGACTGTCTGTTCCAGCAGCCTGAAAACCCATCTGGACGGCAGCTAGTTCCTCAGGTCGGTCTGCCTGTCATAAAGTGTCCCAAGATCCCCTTCCCTAAAGTGCCCAAGCGATGTGAGTGTCCCTGGGATGGTGGAGGATGTTGGTGAATTCTGTGTCATTCACTGACCCGGACTCTGGGGTGTCGCGAGACTTAGGAGGAGGACTGACGTCCAAGCTGCTCTCGTCATCAGCACTCTGCTCACGGGGTGGTTGGGGGCTGTGGCTGTGCCACTGTCTGGGGCAGGGACGCCAGATGGACCCGATCCATCTCCAGCAGGTCCTTCAGGACACAAGACAAGATGCAGGAAAAGATGGTGGGCAGGGATGGTGGGGTGGGAGTGGTGGGTGGTGGTGTGCGGGTAGCATATTGTGAGCATGTGGGTGGGGGTTGAAGTGTTTTCTAGTGTCGGCTTGAGAGATGAACAGACACTTCCAACACTGATGAAGGTTCAACTTAATTTTATTAACAATTTCTAACTAACTAAAACATGACTGTGGGTCTAATTGGTGCTAAGTTAAACTAGAGACCTAAACCTCCTCCGAACCAATTGATTCTCTCAGCACGTGGTGTGAGTCTGTGCTGGGATGCATGAGTTCTTGTTACACTGAGAGGCAGCACCCAGACTTAACGGGAACCATGGTGCCCTCTGCTTTTATCGTGTGTGTATTCGTGGTGATTGGCTGCGGTGTTTGTACATGTTGATTAGTCCCAGTTTGTGTCCATCAGTGTGTGTCTGCACCATGATATACCCGTGTATATTATGCCAGGGGTGAGGGTGGTGTGGAAGTGAGGGACATGTGGGCGTGTGGATGCTATGTAGGTGGTGTGGATGTGAGGATTGTGTGTGTGTGAGCATGGTGCGAGTGTGAGCCTGTGTGGGCGTAAGCGTGGTGCGAGTGTGAGGGTAGTGTGGGTCATTTGGGCGTGTTGATGCTATGAAGGTGTGGGTGTGAGGATTGTGTGGGTGTGCAGGTGGTGTGGGTGTGAGGGTAGCGTGGGTGTGAGGGTGGTGTGGGTGTGAGGGTGGTGTGGGTGTGAGCGTGGTGTGGGTGTGAGGGTAGCGTGGGTGTGAGGGTGGTGTGGGTGTGAGGGTGGCGTGGGTGTGAGCGTGGTGTGGGTGAGTGTGGTGTGGGTGTGAGGGTGGTGTAGGTGTGAGCGTGGTGTGGGTGTGAGGGTGGCGTGGGTGTGAGGGTGGTGTGGGTGTCGTTTTGGGGGGGTTTGACACACATGTCACATGGAACCGTAACTTTGCAGGGTCCAACTTTCTTGCCCACGGCTGAATTCCACCTTTGTGTCTTCCTTTTGCTCCAGGCCGCCAAACACGTCCAGGGCCCTCTGCTCTTTCACAGTGAGGGGCTGCAGGTCCACCGGTCCCCTTCCTGTCTTGTCCCGCTCCTACCGGTTGTGCAAGACCTTCTCCTGGTGAGGTGTGGGAAAGATAAAACAACAGTTCTATGGGTCAGGGTTTGGAAAACTCTAACGTATATCATGGAGTTCACCTGACCTACAACTGTTTCTAGATTTTGGTTTCGTTGAGCACAAGGGCCTATTTTTCAGGTGTTATTCAACAGAGGCCTGAAGTACTTTTAATCAAAAATAAGATTTATTCTACGAATTTTGTTCAATTTTAAAAAGTACAAAGTAAGAATTTGCATCAACTACAAACATAAATACCCCATACAGGTACAATAACCGATGTATCACTGCGCTCAAGACCTGGCATGGATGCGATCGTTTCCTATCCTAAACTGTGATTAATGTCTGAATGTTCTGAAATCACGCTGTATAACCTTTACAGATGGTAATCACGGATACACGCTTATATTAAGGACAAACCTCGTATAACCTTAAATAAAGTTTGTATTACAATCTAATACACCAAGTACAATAAAAGATTCTGTAAGTTAGGAGTGATAAAAGTAAAGAGACAGCTTTGAAGCCTGCTGCAAAACTGGCTGAGACCTATTCTCCGACGCCCCTGCCGGGTCGGAGAATCGTCGAGGGCCGGCATCACTCCCGCCCCCGCCGTCTCCAGAACCCTCCGGCATCAGAGATTCGGTGGGGGCAGGAATCGCGCCACGCCAGTCGGCAGCTCCCCCCCCCCCGGTAATTGTCGGGCCCGTGATGGGCCGAAGTCCTGCCGCTGTCATGCCTCTTCCGCCGGCGTGGGTTAAACCACCTCTACCTTTCCGGCGGGATCAGGCGGGGCGGGCCGGCTCTGGTGTCCTGACGGGGGGGGGGGGGGAGGGCACGGGGCGGTCTGGCCCCGGGTGGGTGGGGTGCCCCCGCGGTGGCCTGGCCCGCGATCGGGGCCCACCGATCGACGGGCGGGCCTGTGCCGTGGGGGCACTCATTTAGTTCTGGCTTTGCCTTAGTCTTCACCATGGCGGAGGCAGGTGACCCCCTCCCATGCGCATGCGCGGGGATGACATCGGCAGCGTTTGATGCTCCGGCGAATGCGCGGACTTCCGCCGGCCGGTGAAGTCCCTTTGGCCCCGGCTGGCATGGTGCCAAAGGCCATTCCCACCAGCCGGCAGGGCGCCAACCACTTTGGCGCGGGCCTAACCCTCAATGTTAGGGGTTGGCCTCTAAAGGTGTGGAGACTTCCGCATGTTTCGGGCGGCCTTTTTCTGGTGTGGTTCACGCCACTCCATCGCGCCGGGACCTCCCTCCCCGCCGGGTCGGGGAGAATCCTGCCCATTATAGTGAGCTAACTGATAAGGGCAGGAATACAAGCTTCTGGTGCTAGCCTGTTACAAGGGGCTGACAGCTATACATTCCTCCCCTATAGGATGAAGAGGTCTCAAGCGAGTAAATAACTAGAAGTGTGCCCTATTACCAATTCCAAAGGTTACGGGAAAGTCCTCAGATATTAAGGAGAATAGCTTCACCATGGAGATCTTGAGGGTCTTGAATAAACATAAGTTGTTAGGGAAGGGCCAGGCTACAGAATAGTGGGAGGAGCAGAGGAGTAATAAAACTGTCAGAAATGTATGTAACTTGTTCACTTGTGTCTGAAAGCTGAGATGAGTTCTGTGTGATTTATTTTGTGTTGTTTAAGGCAGACCTGTGCAATCTTTAATCAATCATGGGGCCTGAATTCAACGCTTGATCTTGCATACATTTTCGAGTCTACCACCATTGACCCCACCATCCAATGGAAGCCAGAGGATTGTGCCTATGTGTGTCTGCTGTGTGACATCACTTACTCTCTATAACCTCACTTCCTGCCCATGACCTCTCTCTGAGCCCCTCTGGGAATTATAGCCCAGTGTCCAATCGATTGATGGGTGGCCGATTCTTTTCCAATTGGTATGAGGGAAAGGGCAAGTGGACAGGTGGACTTATCAGTAGTAGGGGAGAGATGTCAGGAGTCACTTCAACTTTCCAATCAGGGACTGTAATGGTGGATAAATGGATCAGCCAATGAGTGGCCCGTGAGGCGGGGTCAAAAGGAGTAGGTTTTCACCCCCTACCCCACACACCCTGTTGGAAATGTCCAATAAACAAATATATTCTGGAAACTCTCAGGGATTCAGTTCCCCCAGTGATGGGCCCTTTCCCTGCTCTGTGTGAAATAAAATGAGAACATTCTGGAAATTATCAGGGATTTAGTTCCCCAAGCTGACCCACTCACCCTGGAATTGGAAAATTGAAGAAAGAGAGAATTCTGGACACCCTCGACAATTCAGTTCCCCCCAGTTAGAATCTACACACACCCCTCCGCCTGAAACATAAAATAAAATTCTGCAAGCTCTGTGTTTCAGTCCTTTTCATCATTTAATTAATTTTAGAATTGGAGTAAATGGGTATTTCAGCACATTCTTCAACTGCTTTCTGAACATAGTCTGAGTTATGGCATAGATTACAGTGTTTGTGCAGCAACTCAGGAGCTGCAGCATGAAGGCCAACTCCAAAACAAACCGATGCAGATATATGGCACTGAAGCCCACATACAACATTCGGCTCCATATAGAATAAATCATTAACAGTGACCATAACAGTATGAAATTAGCAGAGATAACATAATGCAAAATAATGGATTTCCTTCGACTCTGAATCTCAGGATCTCGGCACGTCTCCTTGCTGGTCCGACCCAGGAGTCTTTTGCGAACTCTGTTAGTCACTAAAATATGTCTGACTGTGAGACAATTGAGCATCAGAATTAGAACAAATGGGACGCATGGAGTTCGAATGAAATGGAGGAACTGAATTGCTGCCCAGATGTCAGAATACAGAGTTCCAGAATACCCAAAGACATTTGCAATATCACTGATTATAATACAAAAAAAGGGTTTGTTGCTCAATGAATAATACGGCGATGATATAAAATATCAGAAAATGTTCTTCAAACAGCTCAGCACAGTCACTGTTCCCAGCACCACAGATGCATTTTTCTTGTTGCAATATTTACTTTTCAGTTTTGGGCAACAAATAGCCACAAATCGATCAAAGGTGAAAGTGACGGTGAACCAGACAGAACAGTCCGTGACTGCATAAAGCAGGACAGAGTGGATATTACACACACGGATGTACATCCGTGCAATAAAGAACTTTTCTCGAAAAACAATCGGTATTTGTCTCAATATCAAATCGAAGATAATGACCAGCAGATCCGCAGCTGCCATACCCAACAGGTAGCACGTGACACATTTCGAGAGACCACATTGTCTGCGCTTGAGGGTCAGAATGGCGAGAATATTCACTGGAAGGAAGGGAAATGAACAATGAAACTGCACATCAGTCTGGGGGTGGGGGGGGGGGGGGGGAGGTGGGGAGCCACCAGTACAATGAGGGACTTATGGAGATTTGAAAATCTGTTGCTGAATCCAGCGATGCACTGAAATCAATGGAAGTGAAAGGCCTAATGTGAGAGTCTGTGATACAGAGAATCGAACCAGAGATTTACAAACAGAGGGGCGGTGTGGGATAATCCCAACTTTTTCCCACTGCTCTACTGCCTCGGACCAGATGTATTTCCCATAAAGAGTGTTTCCCACCTCCACAGCTGTAATTTTAAGAACTGTGACAAACAGGCTTTCTTGTAAATGTAATAATCACATGAAAGGGTCAACAATAATTTATTTAAACACCCGCAAATGCAAATCGGAACAAATACTCAAATAGACCGACACACCCGTAGGAAAAGTTGATTTTTGGAAATTTAACAGGTCCTTTGAATACTAGAAGTGTAAAACCACAAACTGCTCACTTATTT
The DNA here is from genome assembly GCF_902713615.1 of Scyliorhinus canicula. Taxonomy (NCBI): domain Eukaryota; kingdom Metazoa; phylum Chordata; class Chondrichthyes; order Carcharhiniformes; family Scyliorhinidae; genus Scyliorhinus; species Scyliorhinus canicula. The sequence goes on from NC_052151.1 coordinate 211,864,028, forward strand.
GCAGCCTTTAAGATTAAATTTTGAAAACATTGCAGGTCAGAAGGATTCTTACCTTGTTTCTTCAAGACAATGGAGGTTGTAAATGGCAGATTGTTAGACTATATTGTGGTGGAGCCTTTCTTGTGAAAACATGTATTGACAGATAAGTAATTATTAGCTTTTTATTTGTGAAGGTGATTCTGAACAAGGTTCTTCTTTATGCGAGACCGGGATCTCTTTATTCAGGATTCAATTTCTTTTCATTGAACATTGTAAAAATTATCAGTTAAATAATGTGAAAAAATGTCAGCTATACAACTCTTGATAAGGCGTCCCCCCTCAGTAGAAACTGTCTCTCTGCTCTGGGAACATAGTGTCGGATTTCTTCTGTTCACAGGTTGACATTCCCATTACGACCAACCTTCGGATTTCTTCATAATCTCCGGGAGATGACGTGACTGTCAAACGGGCGGATAGGTCAGGAAGGGGAGCAATGAGGGAGCATCAGTGGTGAGCTGGATTGACACTCCTCTGGGGCACATAATATCTGACTTGTGGAGTGTGTAAATTGAGCCAGAGCAGATTTAGGAGAGAAGAATCACACACACAAACACACAGAGAGACCAAAACATACACACAAAGACACACAATACAATACATAAACACACTATCACACACAAACACACACAATAACACACATACACACAACATAATACACACAAACACACAGAGACCAAAACATACACACACAAAGTACACAATAACATACATACACACACAATAACACACCCACACAGAGACCAAAACATACACACACAAATACACACAATAACATACACACACAATAACAGACACACACAGACCAAAACACACACACAAAGTGCACGATAACACACACAATAACACACATACACAAACACACCGACAGACCAAAACATACACACAGAAAGACACACAATAACACACACAATAACACACATACACAAACACACCGACAGACCAAAACATACACACAGAAAGACACACAATAACACACATCCAGATGTTCAATGGCTCACAATCACACATAAAGACACACACAATAGCACACAGAAAGACACACACAACACAAACAGAAAGACACATGCACACTATGCACAAACACACACAACATACAGGTGAAAAGATGCGCAAGCACACACATCACACAGGCTTGACGACACACTGAAAGACACACACAACATAGACAGAAAGACGCACACAGATAGACACACACGCACACAACAGACAGGCGGAAAGACACACAATCACACAAAACACACTCGGAAAGATGCACAAACACACACAACATGCAGGAGGAAAGACACACAAGCACACAGCAGACCGACGGAAAAACACGCAAACACAAAACATAGACAGAAAGACACACAAACACAGACAACATACAGATGGAAAGGCACAAACACACACAAGATACAGGTGGAAAGACACAGAAACGCACAACGTACAGACGGAAAGGCACACACGACAAACAGACGGAAAGCCTCACACTACATTCAGTCATAAAGACACACAAACACACACAACATACAGACGGAAATAGGCACAAACACACAATATGCAGGCTGAAAGACACAAAAACACAAATATAGATGGAAAGGCACACAAACACACACAACATGCAGGTGGAAAGACACCGAAACACACACAACACAGACAGAAAGCCGCGCAAAAGCACGACTGAGACAAAGACACACGCAGAAAGATACACACAACACACAAGTGGACACATGCAGAAACATGTACACAGAAATACAAACACATACTCACGCATGTACACAAAACGATATCACAGCTTTTCAGTATAGAAAGAGGCCTTTCGGCCCATCATGCCTCCCTCAACCGTATAGGAACCCAAATCCCATTTTCCAGCTCCTGGTACCTACCCTTGTGTGCTGTGGTATTTCAAATGCTAATCTTAATGCTTCTTAAATATAGTGAGGTTTCTCGCCTCTACCAGCCTTTCAGGCAGTGAGCTCCAGATTCTAACCACCCTTTGGGTGAAAAGACTTTTCCTGAAATCCCATGTCACGGAATCCAGAATGAGGCAGCCAATTGGATACAAAATTGGCTGAGCGACCGAATCAAAAGGGTGGTTGTGGAGGGTTGTTTTTCAAACTGGAGGCCTGTGACCATTGGTGTGCCTCACGGATCGGTGCTGGGTTCACTGTTTTTTTTGATATGTATTAATGATTTGGATGAGAATGTTTGAGGCATGGTTAGTAAGTTGGCAAATTACACCAAGATTGGTGGCACAGTGGATAGTGAAGAAGGTTAAATAAGATTGCAACAGGATCTTGACCAATTGGGCCATTGGGACGATGAATGGCAGATGGAGTTTAATTTGGATCAATGTGAGGTGATGCATTTTGGTCGACCAAACCAGGCCAGGACCTGTTCAGTTAATGGTAGAGAGTTGGAGACAGTTACAGAACAAAGCGATCGAGGAGTACAAGTTAATAGCTCCTTGAAGGTGGAGTTGCAGGTGGACAGGGTGGTGAAGAATGCATTTGGCAAGCTAGGATTTATTGGTCAGAATATTGAATAGAGGAGTTGGGACATCTTGTTGAAGTTGTACAAGACATTGGTAAGACCACACATGGAATACTGTGTTCAGTTTTGGTCACCCCATTATAGGAAGGATATTGTTAAACGAGACCGAGTGCAGAAGTGATTTACGAGGCTGCTTCAAGACTTGATGGTGATAATTTCCAAGGAGAGGCTGGATAGGCTCAGAGTTTTATCCCTGGAGCGTAGAGGGTTTAGGGGTGATCAGATAGGGGTCTATAAAAATAATGAGGAGCACAGATAAGTTGATAGGCCACATTTTTTCCCAAAGGTAGAGGTGTGTAGAACTAGAGGACATAGGTTTAAGGTGAGAGGGGAGAGATAGAAAAGAGACCATAGGGGTAATTTCTTCATGCAGAGGGTGGTGGGCATCTGGAATGGGCTGCCAGAGGCAGTAGTACAGGCGGGTACATTTTTTTCTTTAAAAAAACAGTTAGCTACCTGGGAAGATGGGTATAGATGGATAAGGCCAAATACAAGTGGGACTAGCTTAGTGATAGGAACTGGGCGGGATGGACAAGCTAGGCCGAAGGGCCTATTTCCATGCTGTAAGCATCTATGACTCTTTGACTCTATGACTGGGAGATGCTACATAGGTCAGTCATTGAGGTTTGGATGTAGTCAGTTGTGAAAATGTAAAGGTTCAGAGTGAGCTTCATTGATACTCGCAGTGCATGTTTCTGGAGTGATCATTGATATAGGTCTTTGTGGGGAAGGACACACAGCTCAGGCACGACCCCTCTGGATCATCACAATATCTCCAGCATTGTTTGTTCCTCGTATCCCGGTAACTGAGGCTCTTTCAGTGCACCTTGTGGTGGGTACTGCCTGAATCTCCAAATCTCCAGCGTTGATCTTTCTCTCACCTCTGGACCCAACTACCCTTTTTTTAACATATAAATGTTTTTATTGGGATGTTCAATATTATAATCATTGCCGTTCGTTTCATTCATTGGACAGTACAAAAGGCTTTTTCTTACGTTTCTCTATTCACAGTTAGTCGCAGTCTGACCCGGCGTACAATCCTCCCTCTCCTTCCACCCCTCCCTCGCCCCCCTCTCCTGATGTCCCGGCTTGATATGGGGGTGGGTTTACCCTTCACCTCATTTCCCCCCTATACCCCCCTTCTTTTCTCCCCCCCCCCACAACGGCTTCGGCCATATCCATTTTGTGGATGGGGAGGGGGAGGTTGCCCCCTACCTCTTCCTCCGTGTTGATCCTTCTACCCCTCTCAGGCTCTCTCTTTTCTTGGCCACTCCCCTCCCCCCCCTTCCTGGTTTGTGCGTCCCTGACACTCCTCTTTGTTTTTTTTTTCAACTTTCCTGGTTCCCTCTCTACTGGCTGTTTCTGGCCTCGGACAGGTTTTGGAACAGGGCGACAAGTAGCCCCCATGCAGTAAGGAAGCCTTTCTTCGAACATCGGGTGGCATATTTAATCTTCTCCAGGTGGAGAAATTCGGATAGGTCGGCCAGCCAGTCTGCAGTTGTGGGTGGTGCTGCTGATCGCCAGCCCAGCAGGATTCTCCGGCGTGTGATTAGGGAAGCGAAAGCGAGGGCATCGGCCCCCTTCCCCATGTGTAGCTGTGGATGCTCCGATACCCTGAAGATTGCCACATTCGGGCACGGCTCCACCCTCACCCCCACAACCTTGGATATTGCCTCGGAGAAGATTGTCCAGAACCCAGCAAGTTTGAGACAAGCCAACAACATGTGGGTGTGATTGGCTGAGCCCCTCTGGCACTGTTCCCTTTTGTCCTCCACCTCCATGAAGAACCTGTTCATTTGGGTTCTGGTCAGCTGCGCTCTGTGCACCACTTTGAGCTGCATTAGGCTGAGCCTTGTGCAGGAGGAGGTGGTGTAGGCCCTGCTCAGTGCTTCGTTCCAGAGTTCCCAACTCACTTCTGTCCCCAGTTCATCCTCCCATTTCCGTCTGGTCTCGTCTAGTGGTGTTCAGGTTCTGTCCAGTAACTGTTCATGTATTTTCCTGCCGAGTCCCAATTCTTTACTGTGTGTTCATCAGGTCCTCTGGTAGTATGGTCTCTGGGGCCGTGGGATATCCTACTCTCTCTTTGCCGAGGAAATGTTATATTTGTAGGTGTCTCATTTCTTGTCTTGTCAGTTTTCCCCCTTCCTCCACCAGTTCGTTCAGCTTTCTAGTCTGTTTCCTGTGTAAAAGTCCAGAACTGTCAACGTTCCCCCGTTCTTTCTCCATTTTTTAAAGGTTGCATCTAACATGGCGGTGGGAACCTATGGTTACCCACAGATGGGGGCATTGGGGGGCATCATGGTCAGCCGAAGTGTTGTCTTAATGGGCCCCATGTTTTCAGTGAGGTCGCAATCACTGGGCTGGATGTGTATCGAGCCAATGGGGATGGGAGTGCTGCTGTGGCTAGGGCCCGAAGGGTCGTACCCTTGTAGGAGGCCTCCTCCATCCGCATCCACTCTGAGTTTGGTTCCAGTACCCATTCCCTCACTCTTACTGCTGTTGCTGCCCAGAGGTAGTAGTGCACATTTGGCAGTGCCAGGCTTCCATTAATTTTCCTCATTTGCAGTGTTGGTTTGGGGACACACACAACACCCGCCCCCACCCCACACACACACGCACACACACTCACAGAAACGCCATATTTAGACTGTCTACGCTGTGGAAGAAGGTCTTGGGGATGAAGGTCGGTGTGGATCTAAACAGGAAGAGGACCCTCGGCAGCCTGTTAATTTTGATTGTCTGCACCCTCCCTCCCAGGGAGAGTGGGAGTGTGTCCCACCTCTGTAGGTCCTTTGTGACTCCTCCGCAGGCTTGTCAGGTTCCACTTGTGGATCTGTGTACAGTCCCAGGCGATCTGGACCCCAGCTAACGGAATCTGTTCTGGACCATATTAACTGGGCGCCCCTCCAGCTCTGTCCCTCCCCCGTTTGAGTTCACCGGGAATGCCTCACTCATGCCCAGGTTGAGTTTGTAACCTGGGAAGGTTCCAAACTCTTTCAGGATCTGCATGATTACTCTCAGTCCTTCCTATGGCATTGAGAGGTACAACAGCAGGTCATCCGCATAGAGTGAGACTGTACCCTCTGTCTCCTCTTTGGATGCCCCTCCAGCCTTTCGCGTCCCGCAGGGTCGCCAGGGGTTTGATTGCTGGTGCAAGCAGGAGAGGGGACAGTGGGCATCCCTGTCTTGTGCTTCTTTGTAACTGAAAGCATTCAGAGCTGGTGGTATTGGTTTGAACGCTCGCCTTGGCAGCGTTATATAGGAGTCTCATCCAGGCGGTGAATCCTGCCCCTAGTGCAAACCGTTCCAGTACCTCGAGGAGGTACTTCCATTCGACTCTGTCGAAGGCCTTTTCTGCGTCCAGGCAGATGATCACCTTTGGTGTTCTCTCCCCAGGTCAGTCATTATTACATCCACCAGTTGCCTGATGTTCCCAGTGAGCTGCCTTCCCTTGATAAAGCCCGTCTGGTCCTCTGCGACCACCTCTGGTACAGATCTCTCCACCATTATGGCAAGACATTTAAGAGTATTTTGAGATCCACATTTAGCAGCAAAATGGGTCCATATAATCCCTTTTCCTTCGGGTCTTTGTCTTTTTGGGTATCGCTGAAATTGTGGCCTGCGCTAGTGCAGGAGGCAATGTTCCCCTTGCCAGCGAGTCTGAGAACACATCCTTCAGATATGGGGTCAGGTCCTGGTGCCTTCCCCACCTGCATCAAGCTGATGTTCAACATGATTTTTCCCAGATCTATTTCGTCTCCAGATCCCCCAGTCTGTCCTCCCCCATAACTGGTACTTCCAGCTCATCGTGGAACTGTTTCTTCCGCACCCCCGTCGGGGGTTTTGGAGGTGTCCAACCCTCAGTAGAAGGTCTCAAGTGCTTGGTTGACGTCATTTTGTTCCGCTACCAGTCTGTCTGTGCCATCCTTTAGCTGCATTTGTTCCCTCATGGCTGCCTGTTTTCTTAGCGAGAAGGCGGCCAGCATTACCCCCGTGATCGTAGAAGGTCCCCCATATCTGGCGGACTTGGTACACAGCTTTCCGGGTGGATAGCAGGTTAAAGTGTATTTGTCGCCTTTTCCTCTCCGCCAGCAGCTCGACAGTCGTGGGCTCGGAGTTCTTTCTGTCACCCTTCAAAGTGGAGGCGGTAAATTGTTGCCTGGCCTCCCTCTCTCCCCTATCTCCGTTTGCCTTGTAGGTATAATTTCCCCTCTGATAACAGCCTTCAGTACCTCCCAGAATGTGGAGGGTGAGGTCTCCACCTTCCGATTGTTACTCCCGTAGTCGTCTATAATCTGTGATGTTTGCTGGCAGAAGGCCTTGTCAGCCAGGAGGTCCATGTCCAGCCTCCATGTGGAGTGCTGGGCACGTCCTGTCTCCAACCTCACATCCACATAGTGCGGAGCGTGGCCCGAGATGACTATCGCGGTCTACCCTCCTATAATTCCTGGAAGCACTGATTTCTCCACTGCAAAGAAGTCGATATGGGTACATACCTTGTGCACTTGTGAAAAGAACGATAATTCCTTTTCTCTCGGGTGTAGGAACCTCCATGGGGCCACGGCCCCCATCTGATCCATAAATACTCTCAGTTTTTAGCCATACCTGTCTTTTTCTCTGATCTGGGATTCAATCAGTCATTCAACGTGTCCTGTAGACAGTTAAAGTCACCCCCCATTATCAATCGATGTGTGTGAATGTCAGGGATTTCCGCCATGGCCTTTTTATAAATTCTGTGTTGCCCCAGTTGGGAGCGTACACATTTACCAGTACGACCGGTGCCCCTTCTGGGACGTACCATTCCAAAGGGTCCGTAATCTGTCCGTCTCTGTAAACCTTATCTTATGACCTGCTGACCATGACGTGCCATCCTTCTGGGTCCGTAACCATCCAAGTCTGTATAAACCTCGCCCAATTGTTGATCAGTATGGCTACTCCCCTAGCCCTCATCTCGTAGCATGAATCATGCGTCTGTTGCACCCATCCCTCCCTTACCAGCAGTCTGTCCTTCTCCCTCAGGTGTGTCTCCTGCAGGTAGATTATGTCAACCTTCAGGATTCTCAAGTGGGCGAAGACTCTGGATCTGTTCACTGGGCCGTTAAGTGCCCTTACATTCCAAGTGACTACCCTGATGGAGGGTTTCTGACCCTCCATTCCTGTGGGGTAACCCATACTTACCTGGTCGATGAGCCCCTGCACTCCTGGGTTTTCCTTTGTTCGGGAGCCATCCAAAATGGCCACGGTTGCTTCTCTCACCATGAGGTCCGGCCCCTGTGTCTATCTTGCTGTCAACCCTTTCCTAGCTTTCTGCCCTCTTTCTGTTCTGAGAGTTCCCCTTGCCCCTCCCCCATCACGTATTCTCCTCGCCCCTCTCCTCTGAGGTTGATGCGAGTGACATAAGCAAAAGGCCATGACCAGGCCAACCCAGGATCAATGGAACTGTTCTGTTAATCACACGTGTTTACCAGACACAGCAGCATGTAACTTCCTTATTTCGAAGGCATCCATGTTGGCAACACCTTCAGGCCACTGAGTGCCCACCCCAAAATTGATGTGGCAGCCCCTGATTCGACTTGATCGATCAGGTTGATTGTACGCTGATCATTTGATTGACAAATGACCCAGAGACCGCCCACCAAAATAGTGACGAAATTCTAACATGAGAAAAGTTACTGCACAGATTCATTCTTTCTCTTGGAGCAGCAGTAACTAACAACGGTGACCTCACCGGCCGATGAATGAGACCATCCGCACAACCCAACAGAAGGAAGACCAGAGCCAGAAGAGAACCAGATTGACAACCAATCTACAGAGACTACAAGACTGCGACTACAGGTATCAGGCGTGTATCTGCCCAGTCACTGCCCAGTTAAGTGAAGATGTTGGACTATTGGGTTACAGTGTAACCTATGATTGGAGTGTGTGATTGAATAACCATTGTGTGCTTGTGAATAAATATTGTTCTGTTTTGTAAACTGAGTCTCATAGTCATTTGTCCACCATATACAGGATGAGACACATGTGGTTTGGACAGTCCCAACACAGGGTATGGATAGCGAAAGACACCTTCTGACCTTTATTGATCTCTGATTCAATGAAAAGGAGACAGAGAGTGAAGATCTCGACAATTGGAAAGGGGGGCGGGGGGCGGGGAGCCAGAGTGGAAAAGAAATAAAGGAACTCAGAGTAGGAAAGATTCACGCCTCACAAAATGCACAGCTTGCATTCCTCCTGCGACTGCACAATGCCAATTAATTTCCATGAATTCTACCTTTTTCCCAGGATTACCCATGCGGAACAGAGGTTCGAACTATGTGTGAGGCGGGAACGTCTTTCCCACAGCATCCAGCTGTTCAACGCATTCAGTCCCCCCTTTTCATATAATTTACAGTGCAGAAGGAGGCCATTCGACCCCTCGAGTATGCACCGGCTCCTGGAAATTGCACCCAACGCAAGGTCAACACCTCCATCCTATCCCCATAACCCAGTAGCCCCACCCAACACTAAGGGTAATTTATCATGGCCAATCCACCTAACCTGCACATCTTTGGACTGTGGGAGGAAACCGGAGCACCCGGAGGAAAACCACGCACACACGGGGAGGATGTGCAGACTCAACAAGGACAGTGACCCAAGCCGGAATCCAACCTGGGACCCTGGAGCTGTGAAGCAATTGTGCAATCCACCGTGCTGCCCACACATTTAGTGTACCCAATGATTTTTGTTCAAGTAAGGGGCAATTTAGTGTGGCCAATCCACCTCACCTGCACATCTTTAGGTTCTGGGGGTGAAACCCATGAAGACACTAGAAAGAATGTGTAAACACAACACGGACAGTAACCTTGGGCCGCGGGTCAGCCCCCCTTAAATGGAAACTGCACTGAGTCACCGAAGGCTGCTGCAACTCACTGTGATTGCTGTAATTGAAGACAAGGTAAATGTCATCAAGGAGCGGAGAGAAAGAGAGCTTTACAGTACATGGATGTGGCACTTGAGTTTTTAATCATGGAGGTTGACAGGAGAAGTGAGGCCTGTGGATGAAGGGACAGGTATCACTCAAGGAATGTCCTCTGAAGAGAATGCATGCATACGGCCAAAACGTTCATGTTTGAAGTCTGCTGCGAAGACTTGTTGGCAGTGCCTTAAGACGTGAAATTAACTTCCATGGGTGACCTTTACTGTAATTGGATCAAAACCATGGAACTCCCTCAGAATGTCAGTAAATACATCTCCATATGTCATCTCTTGCACAACACCGCCACTTCACATTGATCAATGTACCATACCTGAATTAGCCCGCGAAAGTCACACCTTATATTTGCATACTCTACTTCAGTCTCACACACCTTCCACTAGTAGCAGCTTAACGCAATGTAACAGAGCTCCCACAGCCTGTTTATAGCAGGGACAACATCCAATTAGAGTGCAGCAGAATCTGTGACATTTTGCCCTCACTCTCTCGCAGGACAATGCTGTTCCATGAGTGGCAGGGAACTGGTGGGGACCATGCAAACATCATCCACTAAGTCTGAGGGAGGAAATAGTATTCTGAATTGTGTGGAATGGCTGCAACCGAGCCTGCCCGATCTGCTGCCACTGAGATCATTCTGGATGGCATAGCGGGATTCTCTGGTCCTCCCGCTGTGTTTTCCTGGGCAGCGCACCATCGCCGGCAGCGGGATTCTCTGGTCCTGCCACCTGCCAATGTCATTCCGCAGCGACCGAAATACCTGCGGGGTGTGGGTGGGCTGCCGGCGCAAGTGAGAATCGCACTGGAGGAGAGTCTGTTCTAAATTTACAGCTCACCCTTCGATCTACTTCCCAAAATGATGTGCAAACTGCAGGTAACGTGTCCATGGAACATCTCGGCTCACGTGAACCAGTCCGCTTTGATTATATGCTTTTCAATCAATTGCAAAATCTTGCAAGTGGCCATCTGAGAGCTAGAGAAAGATAGATAGATGGATAGATAGATAGCTGATAGATAGATAGATTAATAATAGGTGGATCGATATATAGACTCATAATAGGTAGACAGTTTGATTGATAGATTCATAATAGATAGATAGATAGATCGATTAATGGATAGCTAGATAGATAATAGATAGATAGATAGCTAATAGATAAATAGGGAATAAATTAATAGATATATATATATAGATAGAGAGCTAGTAGATAAATTGATTGATAGATTCATCATAGATAGATAGATAATAGATAGATAGTTAATAGTTAGATTGATTGATAGATCGATAGATAAATCGATAATAGATAGATCGCTAATAGCTAGAAAGATAATAGATAGATAGCTAATAGATCGATAATAGATAGATAGCTAATAGATAGATAATAGACAGATAGATAGCTAATAGATAGATTGATAGACAACTAATTGATAGATAGATTAGGCAATAAATTCATAGACAGATAAATAGATAGACAGCTAATCGATAAATAGATTGATAGATTCATAGTAGATAGATAGATAGTAGGTAGAATAGATAGATCGTTAATAGTTAGATTGATTGATAGATCTATAGATTAATAGATAATAGATAGATAGCTAATAGCTAGATATATAATAGATAGATAGATAGCTAATAGGTTGATAGATAATGGATGGATAGATAGCTAATAGATGGATAGATAGATAGTTAATAGGTAGATAGATTGCTAATAGATAGATAATAAATTGATAGACAGATAAATAGATAGACAGATGATAGATAGATACATATATACTAGATAGCTAACAGATAGATAGATAAGAGAGAGATAGATAGCGAATAGACAGATAAATAATAGATCGATAGACAGCGAATAGATAGATAATAAATTGATAGATCGATAAATAGATAGATAGACAGCTAATAGATAGATAGATAGAGATCTATAATAGATAGACATATAGCTAATAGATAGATAGATAGATAGTTAATAGATAGATAGTTAGCTAATAGATAGATAAATAATAAATTGATAGATAGATAAATAGATAGACAGCTGAAAGATAGATACATAACTAATAGACAGCTAATAGATAGATAGACAATCGAGAGATAGATAGCTAATAGATGGATAGATATATAAATACTAGATAGATAGACAGCGAATAGATATATAGATAATACATTGATAGATAGATAAATAGATAGATAGACAGCTAATAGATAGATAGATAGAGAGATCGATGATAGATAGATAGCTAATAGTTAGATATATAATACATTGATAGATAGATAAATAGATAGATAGATAGCTAATAGATAGATTCACAGATTCATAAAGGTTAGACAGATAGATAGATAATAGATAGATAGTTAATAGTAGATCGATTGATAGATAGATAACAGATGGATCGATAGCTATTAGATAGATAGATAGATGGATAGATAGATAGGTAGCTAGATAGATAGATAGATAGATAGTTAATAGATAGATAGATAGCTAATAAATTGATAGATAGATAGAAAGACAGCTGAAAGATAGATACATAGCTTTTTTTAAATAAATTTAGATTACCCAATTATGTTTTCCAATTAAGGGGCTTTTTAGCATTGCCAGTCCACCGACTCTGCACATTTTTGGGTTGTGGGGGCGAAACCCACGCAGACACGGGGAGAATGTGCAAACTCCACACGAACAGTTATCCAAAGCCGGGTTCGAAACTGGGACCTCAGCGCCGTGAGGCGGTTGTGCTAACCACTAGGGCACCGTGCTGCCCTAGATAGATACATAGCTAATAGATAGCTAATAGATAGATAGATAATAGAGAGATAGATAGCTAATAGATGGATAGATATATAAATAATAGATAGATATACAGCGAATAGATAGATAGATAACAATTGATAGATAGATAAATAGATAGATAGACAGCTAATAGATAGATAGAGAGATCGATGATAGATAGATAGCTAATATTTAGATAGATAATACATTGATAGATAGAGAAATAGATAGATAGATAGCTAATAGATAGATAGATTCATAGATTCATAAAAGTTAGATAGATAGATAATAGACAGATAGTAAATAGGTAGATAGATTGATAGATAGATAATAGATGGATCGATAGCTAATAGATAGATAGATAGATGGATAGATAGATAGGTAGATAGATAGACATGTAGCTAGATAGATAGTTAATAGATAGATAGATAGCTAATAGATAGATAGATAATAAATTGATACATAGATAAATAGATAGACAGCTGAAAGATAGATACATAGCTAATAGATAGCTAAGAGATAGATAATAGAGAGATAGATAGCTAATAGATGGATAGATATATAAATAATAGATAGATAGACAGCGAATAGATAGATAGATAACAAATTGATAGATAGATAGATAAATAAACAGATAGACAGCTAATAGATAGATAGATAGAGAGATCGATGATAGATAGATAGCTAATAGTTAGATAGATAATACATTGATAGATAGATAAATAGATAGATAGATAGCTAATAGATAGATAGATTCATAGATTCATAAAAGTTAGATAGATAGATAGATAATAGATGGATAGTTAATAGGTAGATCGATTGATAGATAGATAGCAGATGGATCGATAGCTAATAGATAAATAGATGGATAGATAGATAGATAGATAGCTAGATAGATAGATAATAAATTGATAGATAGACAAATAGATAGACAGCTGAAAGACAGACACATAGTTAATAGATAGCTAATGGATAGTTAGATAATAGAGAGATAGATAGCTAATAGATGGATAGATATACAAATAATTGATAGATAGACAGCGAGTAGATAGATATATAATAAATGGATAGATAGATAAATAGATAGATAGCTAATAGATGGATAGATAGAGAGATCGATGATAGATAGCTAATAGATAGATAATATATTGATAGATAGATAAAAAGATAGATAGATAGCTAATTGATAGATAGATTCATAGATTCATAAAAGTTAGATAGATAGATAATAGACAGATAGTTAATAGGTAGATCGATTGATAGAGAGCTAACAGATGGATCGATAGCTATTAGATAGATACATAGATGGATAGATAGATAGATCGATCGATCGATAGATAGATAGATAGTAGATGTGCATTACTGATGATGAAGATCCATCAATGGGTCTGACACTCCAGCCACCAGCTCAAGCTTATGGAGAGAGCGATAATAGATAGATAGCTAATAGTAAGATAGATAATACATTGATAGATAGATAAATAGATAGATAGACAGCCGGAATCTGACTCATAAAGCAGTTGTATACTTCGCCCAGACCAGGGAGAAAGGATAGCCTGTTGACAGCCCACTGACAGAGGTCCAAAACAAGATATGATGCACGGGACTGAAATGAAAATTTTACAGAGGCCCGTGGAAGTGGGCCCTAACTCCATGACAGCACTGGCGGACCCAGTTGTGGTACACTGTCTGGTGGACAGCGTCACAACATCCACTGGAACAGGCTGTGACCATGCAAACTCTCAGTGCAGCAGTTGAAGCTTGGACTGCGGTCAGGAGATCAATTATTCCGACACGCAGGCGCAGATTGCTGTCGTCATGACTGTGGATCTCAGTGCACAACAGGCTACGCAGATTCTCTCAGCAGTAAGGCAATCTAGGCTTCAGCAGGTTACAAGGATGGCTGAGGTTTTGCTGAGGTTCTGATCCCTGGGAGTAACAGGGTTTCATGGAGTACGACCCTGCTGCCTTCAATCTGGATGGTAACATTTGTTTTCGCTTCACTGACACTTGGCTGGTATTCTTGTTGTTACCCATTAGCCAGCTCAGGCTGCTGCTGCCCAAACCGAAATGTATAGCACATTGCATCACAGCTCCAGAGTCTCAGGTTCGATTCCGGCTTGGCTCACTGTCTGTGCGGAGTCTGCACATCCTCCCCGTGTGTGTGTGGGTGTCCTTCGGGTGCCCCGGTTTCCTTCCACAGTCCAAAGATGCCAGGTTAGGTGGATTGGCCATGATAAATTGCCCTTAGTGTCCAGAGTTGCCCTTGGTGTTGGGTGGGGTTACTGGGTTATGGGGATAAGGTGGCGGTGTTGACCTTGGGTAGGGTGCTCTTTCCAAGAGCCGGTGCAGACTCGATGGGCCGAATGGCCTCGTTCTGCACTGTAAATTCTATGATATCTATGATAACCTCAGCCCTCAAGCGCCAGAGCTGTCCGGGTTGTGTCACCCACTGAAAGTCAACAGCCCCCTACCAGCGAAGCTACAATTCCTCAGGAAGCATTGTGTACATTGAGGAAAGCCACATGAATGTAATCAAGGGAATGCATAAGTGTAAATAGTTCAGTTTTGTTCATGGATTTTATAGATATCATAGAATTTACAGTGCAGAAGGAGGTCATTCGGCCCATCAAGTCTGCACCGGCCCTTGGAAAGAGCACCCGACCTAAGCCCATGTCTCCACCCTATCCCCGTAACCCAGTAACCTCACCTAACCGTTTTTGACACTAAGACTAATTTGTCATGACCAACCCACCTAACCTGCACATCTTTCGACTGTGGGAGGAAACCAGAGCACCCAGAGGAAACCCACGCAGACACAGGGAGAACGTGCAGTCTCCGCACAGAGAGTGATCCAAGCCGGGGATCGAATCTGGGACCCTAGTACAGTGAAACAACTGCCGTTGTGCCCTAACACTTTCGTAAAATTGAATTTATTGTTGGATGAAGATGCTGACAAAGAGGGTTTTTGTCTTCCCGATGAATGCATGTAACAGCTGACAACACAACCTCCAGAGGTCCATCCACAGCACCACACTAACATTGAAATAACAGAATTGGATTCACTTTTTAAAAAAATATTTTTTATTGGAATTTTTTACAGAAAATATAACAATAAACAATGAAATGCAACAAAATAACCCCATAATAACTGTAACACCACCCAGACCGTATCAACGCATGTATCACATCCCCCCCCACCCACCCAACCCCAATGAAAAACAAGAGAACTTAAAAGTAAATTAAAATTAAATAAACAAACATAGTCATCGTCTCCCCCCCTCTTTTTCCCACCCCATCCCCCCCCCCCCCCCCACGCCCGGGTTGCTGCTGCTGCTGTCCCAGTACCCTATCGTTGAGCCAGAAAGTCGAGGAAAGGTTGCAACCTCCTAAAGAACCCTTGTAACGATCCTCTCAGGGCGAATTTGACCCTCTCTAGCTTGATAAAACCCGCCATACCATTGATCCTCGTCTCCACGCATGGGGGCCTCGCATCCTTCCATTGTAGCAAGATCCTTCGCTGGGCTACTAGGGACGCATAGGCCAGCACACTGGCCTCTTTTGCCTCCTGCACTCCCGACTCCACCCCAACCCCAAAAATCGCGAGTCCCCATCCTAGCTTGACCCTGGATCCCACCATCCTCGACACCGTCCTCACCACCCCCTTCCAGAACTCCTCCAGTGCCGGGCATGCCCAGAACATATGGGCATGGTTCGCTGGACTTCCCGAACACCTGACACACCTGTCTTCGCCCCCAAAGAACCTACTCATCCTAGACCCGGACATGTGGGCCCGGTGCAGCACCTTGAATTGGATGAGGCTGAGCCGCGCACATGAGGAGGAAGCATTAACCCTCTCCAGGGCATCAGCCCATGTCCCATCTTCAATCTGTTCCCCCAGTTCCCACTCCCACAGCTTTCAGCTCCTCTACTGACGCCTCCACCTCCTGCATAACCTTGTAGATATCAGATATCTTCCCCTCTCCGACCCAGATCCCCGAAAGCACCCTGTCACTCACCCCCCTCGCGGGAAGCGAAGGGAATCCCTCCACCTGCTGTCTAGCAAACGCCTTTACATGCAGATACCTGAACATGTTCCCCGGGGGAGCCTAATTTCTCCTCCAACTCCCCCAGGCTCGCAAACTTCCCATCAATAAACAGGTCCCTCAGCTGACTGATGCCCGCTCTGTGCCAACCCTGGAATCCCCCATCAAAGTTCCCCGGGACGAACCGATGGTTCCCGCTTAATGGAGCCTCCATCGAGCCCCCCACTTCTCCCCTATGTCGCCTCCACTGCCCCCAAATCTTGAGGGTAGCCGCCACCACCGGACTCGTGGTATACCTCGTGGGAGGGAGCGGCCAGGTCGCTGATACCAGGGCCCCCAGGCTTGTATCTCTACAGGACGTCCTGTCCATCAGTTTCCATGCTGCCCCCTCCTCCTCCATCACCCACTTGCGCACCATCGACACATTGGCCGCCCAATAATACCCCGAGAGATTGGGTAACGCCAGCCCCCCCATCTCTAACCCGCTCCAAGAAGACCCTCTTCACCCTCGGGGTCCCATGCGCCCAAACAAAGCTCATGATGCTGCTAATCACCCTCCTAAAAAAGGCACTAGGGATAAATAATGGCAAACTCTGAAAGAGGAACAAGAACCTCGGGAGAACCGTCATTTTGACGAACTGCACTCTACCCGCCAACGATAGCGCCACCATGTCCCACCTTTTAAATTCCTCCTCCATCTGCTCCACCAGCCTGGTAAAATTAAGCTTATGGAGCCCCCCCCCCCAACTCCTGGCCACCTGCACCCCCAGGTATCTGAAACTCTTCACTGCCCTCTGAAACGAGAGCCTGCCAATTCCCTCCACCTGTGTCGACGCCGGGTCGGGGAGAATCCTGCCCTTTATAGTGAGGTAACTGATAAGGGAAGGAATACAAGCTTCTGGTGCTAGCCTGTTACAAGGGGCTGACAGCTATACATTCCTCCCCTATAGGATGAAGAGGTCTTAAGTGAGTAAATAACTAGAAGTGTGCCCTATTACCAATTCCAAAGGTTACGGGAAAGTCCTCAGATATTAAGAATAGCTTCACCATGGAGATCTTGAGGGTCTTGAATAAACATAACTTGTTAGGGAAGGGCTAGGCTGCAGAATGGTGGGAGGAGCAAAGAGGAGTGATAAATCTGTCTAAAAATGTATGTAACTTGTTCACTTGTATCTGTAAGCAGAGATGAGTTCTGTGTGATTTATTTTGTGGTGGTTAAGGCAGACCTGCACAATCTTTAATAAATCATGGGGCCTGAATTCAACGCTTGATCTTGCATACATTTTCGAGTCTAACACCATTGACCCCACCATCCAGTGGAAGCCAGAGGATTGTGCCTATGTGTGTCTGCTGTGTGACATCACTTACTCTCTATAACCTCACTTCCTGCTAATGACCTATCTCTGAGGCCTTCTGGGAATTATAGCCCAGTGTCCAATCAATTGATGGATGGTCGATTATTTTCCAATTGGTATGAGGGAAAGGGCAAGTGGACAGGTGGACTTATCAGTAGTAGGGCAGAGATGTCAGGAGTCACTTCAACTTTCCAATCAGGGACGGTAATGGTGGATAAATGGATCAGCCAATAAGTGGCCCGTGAGGCGGGGTCAAAAGGAGTAGGTTTTCACCCACAACCCCTCACACCCTGTTGGAAATGTCCAATAAACAAAGATGTTCTGGAAACTCTCAGGGATTCAATTCCCCCAGTGATGGGCCCTTTCCCTGCTCTAAGTGTGGAATAAGATGAGAACATTCTGGAAATTATCAGGGATTTAGTTCCCCAAGCGGACCCACTCACCCAGGAATTTGAAAATTGAAGAAAGAGAGAATTCTGGACACCCTTGGCAATTCAGTTCCCCCCAGTTAGAATCTACACACATACCCCTCCGCCTGAAACATAAAATAAC
The DNA here is from genome assembly GCF_902713615.1 of Scyliorhinus canicula. NCBI lineage: Eukaryota > Metazoa > Chordata > Chondrichthyes > Carcharhiniformes > Scyliorhinidae > Scyliorhinus > Scyliorhinus canicula. The sequence goes on from NC_052151.1 coordinate 211,882,284, forward strand.
ATTCTGCAAGCTCTGTGTTTCAGTTCTTTTCATCATTGAATTAATTTTAGAATCGGAGTAAATGGGTATTTCAGCACATTCTTCAACTGCTTTCTGAACATAGTCTGAGTTGTGGCGTAGATGACAGTGTTTGTGCAGCAGCTCAGGAGCTGGAGCATGAAGGCCAACTCCAAAACAAAGCGATGCAGAAATATGACATGGAAGCCCAAATACAACATTCGGCTCCATATAGAATAAATCATTAACAGTGACCATAACAGTATGAAATTAGCCGAGATAACATAAAGTAAAATAATGGATTTCCTTCGACTCTGAATCTCAGGATCTCGGCACGTCTCCTTGCTGCTGCGACCCAGGAGCCTTTTGCGAGCTCTGCTAGTCACTAAAATATGTCTGACAGTGAGACAATTGAGCATCAGAATTAGAACAAATGGGACGCATGGGGTTAGAATGAAATGGAGGAACTGAATTGCTACCCAGGACTTAGAATACAGATTTCCAGCTAATCCAGAGGCATGTACTATGTCACTGAATATAATACAAAAAAAGGGTTTGTTGCTCAATGAATAATACGGCGATGATATAAAATACCAGAAAATGTTCTTCAAACAGCTCAGCACAGTCACCGTTCCCAGCACCACAGATGCATTTTTCTTGTTGCAATATTTACTTTTCAGTTTTGGGCAACAAATAGCCACAAATCGATCAAAGGTGAAAGTGACGGTGAACCAGACAGAACAGTCCGTGACTGCATAAAGCAGGACAGAGTGAATATTACACACACGGATGTACCTCCGTGCAATAAAGAACTTTTCTCGAAAAACAATCGGTATTTGTCTCAATATCAAATCGAAGATAATGACCAGCAGATCCGCAGCTGCCATACCCAACAGGTAGCACGTGACACATTTCGAGAGACCACATTGTCTGCGCTTGAGGGTCAGAATGGCGAGAATATTTACTGTAAGGAAAGGAAATAAACAATCAAACTGCACATCTGGCTGGGGGGAGAAGCCACCAGTATAATGGGGGTTTGTGGAGATTTGAAAACGTGTTACTGAATCTAGTGATGCACTGAAATCAATGGAAGTGAAAGGCCTAATGTGAGAGTCTGTGATACAGAGAATCGAAGCAGAGATTAACTAACAGAGGGGCGATGTGGGATAATCCCAATTTTTTCCCACTGCTCCAGTGCCTCGGACCAGCTGTATTTCTGACAGTGTGATTCCCACCTCCACTGCTGTAATTTTAAGAACTGTGACAAACAGGCTTTCTTGTAAATGTAATAATCACATGAAAGGGCTGACGGTTCGACTATGTTATGGTGGAGCCTGTTGTGAAGACATGTATTGACAGATAAGTAATTATTAGCCGTTTTATTGGTTATGGTGATTCTGAACAAGGTTCTTCTTTACGCGAGACGGGATCTCTTTATTCAAGATTCGATTTCTTTTCATTGAACATTGTAAAAATGATCAGTTAAATAATGTGAAAAAATGTCAGTTATACAACTCATCCCCCCCCCTCCCCCCCACCATAAACTGTACCTCTGCCCTGGGAACATGGTGTCGGATTTCTTCTGTTCACAGGTTGACATTCCCATTACGTCCAACCTTCGAATTTCTTCATAATCTCCGGGAGATGACGTGACTGTCAAACGGGCGGATAGGTCAGGAAGGGGAGCAATGAGGGAGCATCAGTGGTGAGCTGGATTGACACTCCTCTGGGACACACAATATCTGACTTGTGGAGTGTGTAAATTGAGCCAGAGCAGATATAGGAGAGAAGAATCACACACACATACACACACAATAACACACATGCACACAAAATGATACACACACAAACACACAGAGAGACCAAAACATACACACAAAGTACACAATAACATACATACACACACAATAACATACACACACAAACACACAGAGACCAAGACATAGACACAAATACACACAATAACATACATACACACACAATAACACACACACAGACCAAAACATACACACAAAGTGCACAATAACACTAACACAACACACACACACAAACACGCCTACAGACCAAAACATACACACAGAAAGACACACAATAACACACATCCAGATGTACAATGGCTCACAATCACACATAAAAACACATACAATTGCACACAGAAAGACACACACAACACAAACAGAAAGACACATGCAGAAATGCACACTATGCACAAACACACACAACATACAGGTGAAAAGATGCGCAAGCACACACATCACACAGGCTTGACGATACACTGAAAGACACGCACAACATAGACAGAAAGACACACGCAGATAGACACACAAGCACACAACAGACAGACGGAAAGACACACAAACACACAAAACACACTCGGAAAGATGCACAAAGACACACAAATGCAGGTGGAAAGACACACAAGCACATAACAGACCGACGGAAAAACACACAAACACAAAACATACAGACAGAAAGACAGATGGAAAGACACAAACACACACAAGATGCAGGTGGAAAGACACAAAAACACACAACGTACAGACGGAAAGGCACACACAACATACAGACGGAAAGGCACACATTACATACAGACATAAAGACAAACATACACACACAACATACAGACGGAAATAGACACAAACACACAATATGCAGGCTGAAAGACACAAAAAAAACACAACATATAGATGGAAAGGCACACAAACACACACAACATGCAGGTGGAAAGACACCCAAACACACACAACACAACAGAAAGCCACACAAAACACACGACTGAGACAAAGCCGAACGCAGAAAGATACACACAACACACAGACGGACACATGTACACAGCAATACAAACACATACTCACGCATGTACACAAAACGATATCACAGCTTTTCAGTATTGAAGAAGGCCTTTCGGCCCATCATGCCTCTCTCAACCGTATAGGAACCCAAATCCCATTTTCCAGATCCTGGTCCCTACCCTTGTGTGCTGTGGTATTTCAAATGCTAATCTTAATGCTTCTTAAATATAGTGAGGTTTCTCACCTCTACCAGCCTTTCAGGCAGTGAGCTCCAGATTCCAAGCACCCTCTGGGTGAAAAAACTTTTCCTGAAATCCCATGTCACGGAATCCAGTGTGAGGCAGCCAATTGGAAACAAAATTGGCTGAGCGACCGAAACAAAAGGGTGGTTGTGGAGGGTTGTTTTTCAAACTGGAGGCCTGTGACCACTGGTGTTCCTCACGGATCGGTGCTGGGTTCACTGTTATTTTTTTATATGTATTAATGATTTGGATGAGAATGTAGGAGGCATGGTTACTAAGTTTGCAGATTACACCAAGATTGGTGGCATGGTGGATAGTGAAGAAGGTTAAATAAGATTGCAACAGGATCTTGACCAATTGGGCCATTTGGCCGATGAATGGCAGATGGAGTTTAATTTGGATCAATGTGAGGTGATGCATTTTGGCCGACCAAACCAGGCCAGGACCTGTTCAGTTAATGGTAGAGAGTTGGAGACAGTTACAGAACAAATCGATCGAGGAGTACAAGTTAATAGCTCCTTGAAGGTGGAGTTGCAGGTGGACAGGGTGGTGAAGAAGGCATTCGGAAAGCTAGGATTTATTGGTCAGAATATTGAATAGAGGAGTTGGGACATCTTGTTGAAGTTGTACAAGACATTGGTAAGACCACACATGGAATACTGTGTTCAGTTTTGGTCACCCCATTATAGGAAGGATATTGTTAAACGAGACAGTGCAGAAGTGATTTACGATGATGCTACCAAGACTTGATAGTGTTAAGTTACAAGGAGAGGCTGGATAGGCTGAGACTTTTATCCCTGGAGCGTAGAGGGTTTAGGGGTGATCGGATAGAGGTCTATAAAAATAATGAGGAGCACAGATAAGTTGATAGGCCACATTTTTTCCCAAAGGTAGAGGAGTGTAGAACTCGAGGACATAGGCTTAAGGTGAGAGCGGAGAGATACAAAAGAGACCAGAGGGGTAATTTCTTCATGCAGAGGGTGGTGGGCATCTGGAATGGGCTGCCAGAGGCAGTAGTACAGGCGGGTACATTTATTTCCTTAAAAAAACAGTTAGCTACCTGGGCAGGGTGGGTATAGATGGATAAGGCCCAAATACAAGTGGGACCAGCTTAGTGATAGGAACTGGGCGGGAAGGACAAGCTAGGCCGAAGGGCCTATTTCCATGCTGTAAGCATCTATGACTCTTTGACTCTATGACTGGGAGATGCTACATAGGTCAGTCATTGAGGTTTGGATGTAGTCAGTTGTGAAAATGTGAAGGGTCAGAGTGAGCTCCATTGATACTCGCAGTGCATGTTTCTGGAGTGATCATGGATACAGGTCTTTGTGGGGAAGGACACACAGCCCAGGCACGACCCCTCTGGATCATCACAATATCTCCAGCATTGTTTGTTCCTCGTATCCCGGTAACTGAGGCTGTTTCTGTGCACCTTGTGGTGGGTACTGCCTGAATCTCCAAATCTCCAGCGTTGATCTTTCTCTCACCTCTGGACCCAACTACGCTTTTTTTAAACAGATAAATGTTTTTATTGCGATGTTCAATATTATAATCATTGCCGTTCGTTTCATTCATTGGACAGTACAAAAGGCTTTTTCTTACGTTTCTCTATTCACAGTTAGTCGCAGTCTGACCCAGCGGACAATCCTCCTTCTCCTTCCCCCCTCCCTCACCCCCCTCTCCTGATGTCCTCCAGGCATGATCTTGGGGTGGGTTTACCCTTCACCTCATTTCCCCCCTATACCCCCCTTCTTTTCTCCCCCCCCCCACAACGGCTTCGGCCATATCCATTTTGTGGATGGGGAGGGGGAGGTTGCCCCCTACCTCTACCTCCGTGTTGTTTCTTCTACCCCTCTCAGGCTCTCTCTTTCCTTTGCCCCCCCCCCCCCCCCCGGGTTGTGCGTCCCTGATACTCCTCCATGTATTTTAAAAAAACTTTCCTGGTTCCCTCTCTACTGGCTGTTTCTGGCCTCGGACAGGTTTTGGAACAGGCCGCCAAATTGCCCCCATGCAGTAAGGAAGCCTTTCTTCGAACCTCGGGTGGCGTATTTAATCTTCTCCTGGTGGAGAAATTCCGATGGGTTGTGGGTGGTGCTGCTGATCGCCAGCACAGCAGGTTTATCCGGCGTGCGATTAGGGAAGCGAAAGCGAGGGCATCGGCCCCCTTCCCCATCGGCTCCACCCTCACCCCCACAACCTTGGATATTGCTTCGGAGAAGGTTCTCCAGATCCTAGCAAGTTTGAAACAAGCCCACAACATGTGGGTGTGATTGGCTGGGCCCCTCTGGCACTGTTCCCTTTTGTCCTCCACCTCCGGGAAGAATCTGTTCATTTGGGTTCTGGTCAGCTGCGCTCTGTGCACCACTTTGAGCTGCATTAGGCTGAACCTTGTGCAGGAGGAGATGGCGTTGGCCCTGCTCAGTGCTTCATTCCAGAGTCCCCAACTCACTTCTGTCCCCAGTTCATCCTCCCATTTCCTTTTGGACTCGTCTAGTGGTGTTCAGGTTCTGTCCGTAACTGTTCATGTATTTTCCGGCTGAGTCCCCCTTCTTTACTGTCTGTGTTCATCAGGTCATCTGGTAGTATGGTCTCTGGGGCCGTGGGGTATCCTACTGTCTCTTTGCCGAGGAAATGTTATATTTATAGGTGTCTCATTTCTTTTCTTGTCAGTAGTCCCCCTTCCTCTACCAGTTCGTTCAGCTTTCTAGTCAGTTTCCTGTGTAGAAGTCCAGAACTGTCAGCGTTCCCCCGTCCTTTCTCCATTTTTTAAAGGTTGCATCTAACATGGTGGTGGGAACCAATGGTTACCCACAGATGGGGGCATTGGGGGGCATCATGGTCAGCCAAAGTGTTGTCTTAATGGGCCCCATGTTTTCAGTGAGGTCGCTACCACTGGGCTGGATGTGTATCGAGCCAATGGGGATGGGAGTGCTGCTGTGGCTTGGCCCCGAAGTGTCGTACCCTTGTTGGTTGCCTCCTCCATCCGCATCCACTCTGAGTTTGGTTCCTGTACCCATTCCCTCACTCTTACTGCTGTTGCTGCCCAGAGGTAGTAGTGCACATTTGGCTGTGCCAGGCTTCCATTAATTTTCCTCATTTGCAGTGTTGGTTTGGGGACTCCTGGATACTTACACACACAACACCCGCCCCCACCCCACACACACACGCACACACACTCACAGAAACGCCATATTTAAGCTGTCTACGCTGTGGAAGAAGGCCTTGGGGGTGAAGATCGGTGTGGATCTAAACAGGAAGAGGACCCTCGGCAGCATGTTAATTTTGATTGGCTGCACCCTCCCTGCCAGGGAGAGTGGGAGTGTGTCCCACCTCTGTAGGTCCTTTATGACTTCCTCCGCAGGCTTGTCAGGTTCCACTTGTGGAACTGTGTACAGTCTCTGGCTATCTGGATCCCCAGCTAACGGAATTTGTTCTGGTCCATTTTAACTGGGCGCCCCTCCAGCTCTGTCCCTTCCCCGTTTGAGTTCACCGGGAATGCCTCACTCTTGCCCAGGTTGAGTTTGTAACCTGAGAAGGTTCCAAACTCTTTCAGGATCTGAATGATTACTCTCAGTCCTTCCTATGTCATTGAGAGGTACAGCAGCAGGCCATCCACATAGAGTGAGACTGTACCCTCTGTCGCCTCTTTGGATGCCCCTCCAGCCTTTCGCGTCCCGCAGGGTCGCCAGGGGTTTGATTGCTGGTGCAAGCAGGAGAGGGGACAGTGGGCATCCCTGTCTTGTGCTTCTTTGTAACTGAAAGCATTCAGAGCTGGTGGTATTTGTTCGAACGCTCGCCTTGGCAGCGTTATATAGGAGTCTCACCCAGGCGGTGAATCCTGCCCCTAGTGCAAACCGTTCCAGTACCTCGAGGAGGTACTTCCATTCGACTCTATCGAAGGCCTTTTCTGCGTCCAGGCAGATGATCACCTCTGGTGTTCTCTCCCCAGGTCAGTCATTATTATATCCACCAGTTGCCTGATGTTCCCAGTGAGCTGCCTTCCCTTGACAAAGCCCGTCTGGTCCTCTGCGACCACCTCTGGCACAGATCTCTCCACCATTTTGGCAAGACATTTACGTATATTTTCAGATCCACATTTAGCAGCAAAATGGGTCCATGTGATCCCTTTTCCTTCGGGTCTTTGTCTTTTTGGGTATCACTGAAATTGTGGCCTGCGCTAGTGCAGGAGGCAATATTCCCCTTGCCAGCGAGTCTGAGAACACATCCCTCAGATATGGGGTCACGTCCTGGTGCCTTCCCCACCTGCGTCAAGCTGATGTTCTCAATGATTTCTCCCAGATCTATTTTGTCTCCAGATCCCCCAGTCTGTCCTCCATAACTGGTATTTCCAGTTCCAGTTCCGCACGCATGAATGCGGACTCAACCGGGATCTGGGATTCATGTCGCATTACATTCGGCCCCCACCAACAAGCCTGGACTTGCAGAGGGCTACCGACTGAACTGGCTTGGGACAATTCACACCTCTTTAACCTGGAGTTACCTCTCTCTCTGCATCTTTGATGATTTGATTGCCTGCAGGTGCTCGCATTCCGGGGCATCTCTGACTGTGTCTATATAAACATTTCTGGAACAAGCCTTTCCATTCACCTGAAGAAGGAGCCGTGCTCCGAAAGCTCGTGTTTGAAACAAACCTGTTGGACTTTAACCTGGTGTTGTAAGACTTCTTACGGTATTTCCAGCTCATCGAGGAACTGTTTCTTCCCGCACCCCCGTCGGGGGTTTTGGAGGTGTCCAACCCTCAGTAGAACTCTCAAGTGCTTGGTTGACGTCATTTTGTTCCGCTACCAGTCTGTCTGTGCCATCCTTTAGCTGCATTTGTTCCCTCATGGCTGCCTGTTTTCTTAGCCAGAAGGCGACCAGCTTTTCCCCCGTGTTCGTAGATGGTCCCCCATATCTGGCGGACTTGGTACACAGCTTTCCGGGTGGATAGCAGGTTAAAGTCTATTTGTCGCTTTTTCCTCTCCTCCAGCAGCTCTACAGTCGTGGGCTCGGAGTTCTTTCTGTCGCCCTTCAAAGTGGAGGCGGTAAATTGTTGCTGGCCTCCCTCTCTCCCCTATCTCCGTTTGCCTTGTAGGTATAATTTCCCCTCTGATAACAGCCTTCAGTACCTCCCAGAATGTGGAGGGTGAGATCTCCACCTTCCGATTGTTACTCCCGTAGTCGTCTATAGTCTGTGATGTTTGCTGGCTAAGGCCTTGTCAGCCAGGAGGTCCATGACAGCCTCCATGTGGTGCTGGGCACAGCCTGTCTCCAACCTCACGTCCACATATTGCGGAGCGTGACCCGAGATTACTCCCCTCCTATAATTCCTGGAAGCACTGATTTCTCCACTGCAAAGAAGTCGATATGGGTACATACCTTGTGCACTTGTGAAAAGAACGATAATTCCTTTTCTCTCGGGTGTCGGAACCTCCATGGGTTCACGGCCCCCATCTGATCCATAAATACTCTCAGTTATTAGCCATACCTGTCTTTTTCTCTGATCTGGGATTCAATCAGTCATTCAACGTGTCCTGTAAACAGTTAAAGTCACCCCCCATTATCAATCGATGTGTGTGAATGTCGGGGATTTCCGCCATGGTCTTTTTAGAAATTCTGTGTTGTCCCAGTTGGGAGCGTACACATTTACCAGTACGACCGGTGCCCCTTCTGGGATGTACCATTCCAAAGGGTCCGTAATCTGTCCGTCTCTGTAAACCTTCTCTTATGACCTGCTGACCATGACGTGCCATCCTTCTGGGTCCGTGACCATCCAAGTCTGTATAAACCTCGCCCAATTGTTGATCAGTATGGCTACTCCCCTAGCACTCGTCTCGTAGCATGAATCATGCGTCTGTTGCACCCCGCCCTCCCTTACCAGCAGTCTGTCCTTCTCCCTCAGGTGTGTCTCCTGCAGGTAGATTATGTCAACCTTCAGGATTCTCAAGTGGGCGAAGACTCTGGATCTGTTCAGTGTGCCATTAAGTACCCTTACATTCCAAGTGACTACCCTGATGGAGGGTTTCTGACCCTCCATTCCTCTGGGGTAACCCATACTTACCTGGTGGATGAGCCCCTGCACTCCTGTGTTTTCCTTTGTTAGGGAGCCGTCCAAAATGGCCACGGTTGCTTCTCTCGCCATGAAGTCGGGCCCCTGTGTCTGTCTTGCTGTCAACCCTTTCCTAGCTTTCTGCCCTCTTTCTGTTCTGTGAGTTCCCCCTGCCCCTCCCCCCATCACGTATTCTCCACGCCCCTCTCCCCTGAGGTTGATGCGAGTGACATAAGCAAAAGGCCATGACCAGGCCATCCCAGGATCAATGAAACTGTCCAGTTAATCACACGTGTTTACCAGACACAGCAGCATGTAACTTCCTTATTTAGAAGGCATACATGTTGGCAACACCTTCAGGCAACTGGGTGCCCACCCCAAAATTGATGTGGCAGCCCCTGATTGAACTTGATCGATCAGGTTGATTGAGCCCTGATCAATTGATTGACAAATGACCCAGAGACCGGCCACCAAAATAGTGATGAAAGTCTAACATGAGAAAAGTTACTGCACAGATTCATTCTCTCTCTTGGAGCAGCAGTAACTAACAACGGTGACCTCACTGGCCGATGAATGAGACCATCCACACAACCCAACAGAAGGAAGACCAGAGCCAGAAGAGAACCAGATTGATAACCAATCTACAGCGACGACAAGACTGCGACTACAGGTATCAGGCCAGTATCTGCCCAGTCACTGCCCAGTTAAGTTAAGATGTTGGAAATATTGGGTTATAGTGTAACCTATGATTGGAGTGTGTGATTGAATAACCATTGTGTGCATGTGAATAAATATTGTTCTGTTTTGTAAACTGAGTCTCATAGTGATTTGTCCATCATATATGGGTTGAGACACACTGTGGTTTCGAGAGGCCCAACACAGGGTATGGATAGCGAAATACTCCTTCTGACCTTTATTGATCTCTGATTCAATGAAAAGGAGACAGAGAGTGAAGATCTCGACAATTGGAAAGGGGGTCGGGGGGGGGGGGGGGGAGCTAGAGTGGGAAAGAAATAAAGGATCTCAGAGTAGGAAAGATTCGCACCTCACAAAACGCACAACTTGCATTCCTCCTGCGACTGCACACTGCCAATTAATTTCCAGGAATTCTACCTTTTTCCCAGGATTACCCATGCGGAACAGAGGTTCGAACTCTGTGTGAGGCGGGAACGTCTTTCCCACAGCATCCAGCTCTTCAACGCATTCAGTCCCCCCTTTCCATAGAATTTACAGTGCAGAAGGAGGCCATTCGACCCCTCGAGTATGCACCGGCTCCTGGAAAGAGCACCCAACGCAAGGTCAACACCTCCACCCTATCCCCATAACCCAGTGGCCCCACCCAACACTAAGGGCCATTTTGGACACTAAGGGTAATTTATCATGGCGAATCCACCTAACCTGCACATCTTTGGACTGTGGGAGGTAACCGGAGCACCCGGAGGAAAACCACGCACACACGGGGAGGATGTGCAGAATCCACACAGACAGTGACCCAAGCCGGAATCGAACCTGGGACCCTGGAGCTGTGAAGCAATTGTGCTATCCACAATGCTACCGTGCTGCCCACACATTTAGTGTACCCAATAATTTTTTTTCAAGTAAGGGGCAATTTAGTGTGGCCAATCCACCTCACCTGCACATCTTTAGGTTCTGGGGGTGAAACCCATGAAGACACTAGGAAGAATGTGTAAACACAACACGGACAGTAACCCTGGGCCGCGGGTCAGCCCCCCTTAAATGGAAACTGCACTGAGTCACAGAAGGCTGCTGCAACTCACTGTGATTGCTGTAATTGAAGACAAGGTAAATGTCATCAAGGAGCGGAGAGAAAGAGAGCTTTACAGTACATGGATGTGGCACTTGAGTTTTTAATCATGGAGGTTAACAGGAGAAGTGAGGCCTGTGGATGAAGGGACAGGTATCACTCAAGGAATGTCCTCCGATGAGAATGGATGCATACGGCCAAAATGTTCATGTTTGAAGTCTGCTGCGAAGACTTGTTGGCAGTGCCTTAAGACGGGAAATGAACTTCCATGGGTGACCTTTACTGTAATTGGATCAAAACCATGGAACTCCCTCAGAATGTCAGTAAATACATACATAGAACATAGAACAGTACAGCACAGATTTGAACAGGCCCTTCGGCCCTCGATGTTGTGCCGAGCAATAGAACATAGAACACTACAGCGCAGTACGGGCCCTTCGGCCCTCGATGTTGCGCCGACCTGTGAAACCATCTGAAGACTATCTGACCTACACTATTCCATTTTCATCCATATGTCTATCCAGTGACCACTTAAATGCCCTTACAGTTGGCGAGTCTACTACTGTTGCAGGCAGGGCGTTCCACACCCCTACTACTCTCTGAGTAAAGAAACTGCCTCTGACATGTGTCCTACATCTATCACCCTTCAATTTAAAGCTATGTCCCCTCGTGTTGGTCATCACCATCCGAGGAAAAAGCCTCTCACTGTCCACCCTAACTAACCCTCTGACTATCTTATATGTCTCTATTAAGTCACCTCTCTGCCTTCTCCTCTCTAACGAAAACAACCTCAAGTCCCTGAGCCTTTCCTCGTAAGACCTTCCCTCCATACCAGGCAACATCCTAGTAAATCTCCTCTGAACCCTTTCCAAAGCTTCCACATCCTTCCTATAATGTGGTGACCAGAACTGCACGCAGTACTCCAGGTGCGGCCGCACCAGAGTTATGTACAGCTGCAGCATGACCTTGTGGCTCCGAAACTCAATCCCCCTACTGATAAAGGCGAGCACACCATATGCCTTCTTAACAGCCCTATTAACCTGGGTGGCAACTTTCAGGGATTTATGTACCTGAATGCCGAGATCTCTCTGTTCATCTACACTACCAAGAATCTTGCCATTAGCCCAGTACTCTGCATTCCTGTTACTCCTTCCAAAGTGAACCACCTCACACTTTTCCGCATTAAACTCCATCTGCCACCTCTCAGCCCAGCTCTGCAGCTTATCTATGTCCCTCTGTATCCTATAACATCCTTCAGCACTATCCACAACTCCACCGACCTTCGTGTCATCTGCAAATTTACTAACCCATCCTTCTACACCCTCTTCCTGGTCATTTATAAAAATGACAAACAGCAGTGGCCCCAAAACAGATCCTTGCGGTACACCACTAGTAACTGAACTCCAGGATGAACATTTGCCATCAACCACCACCCTCTGCCTTCTTTCAGCTAGCCAATTACTGATCCAAACCGCTAAATCACCTTCAATCCCATACTTCCTTATTTTCTGCAATAGCCTACCGTGGGGAACCTTATCAAACGCCTTACTGAAATCCATATACACCACATCAACCGCTTTACCCTGATCCACCTGTTTGGTCACCTTCTCAAAAAACTCAATAAGGTTTGTGAGGCATGTCCTACCCTTCACAAAACCATGTTGACTATCGCTAATCAACTTGTTCTTTTCAAGATGATTATAAACCCTATCTCTTATAAACTTTTCCAACATTTTACCCACAACCGAAGTAAGGCTCACAGGTCTATAATTACCAGGATTGTCTCTACTCCCCTTCTTGAACAAGGGGACAACATTTGCTATCCTCCAGTCTTCCGGCACTATTCCTGTCGACAAAGACGACATAAAGATTAAGGACAAAGGCTCCGCAATCTCCTCCCTGGCTTCCCAGAGAATCCTAGGATAAATCCCATCTGGCCCAGGGGACTTATCTATTTTGACATTTTCCAAAATTGCTAACACCTCCTCCTTTTGAACCTCAATTCCATCTAGCCTGGTCGACTGAACCTGAGTATTCTCCTCGACAACATTGTCTTTCTCCAGTGTAAACACTGACGAAAAATATCCATTGAACGCTTCCCCTATCTCCTCTGATTCCACACACAACTTTCCACTACTATCCTTGATTGGCCCTAGTCTTACTCTCGTCATTCGTTTGTTCCTGATATACCGATAGAAAGCCTTAGGGTTTTCCTTGATCCTATCCGCCAACGACTTTTCATGTCCTCTCCTCGCTCTTCTTAACTCTCCCTTTAGGTCCTTCCTGGCTAACTTGTAACTCTCAAGTGCCCTAACTGAGCCTTCATGTCTCATCCTAACATAAGCCTTCTTCTTCCTCTTGACAAGTGCTTCAACTTCCTTAGTAAACCACGGTTCCCTTGCTCGACAACTTCCTCCCTGCCTGACAGGTACATACTTATCAAGGACACGCAGTAGCTGTTCCTTGAAAAAGCTCCACATTTCGATTGTACCTATCCCCTGCAGTTTCCTTCCCCATCCTATACATCCTAAATCTTGCCGAATACCATCATAATTGCCTTTCCCCCAGCTATAATTCTTGCCTTGCGGTATATACCTCTCCCTGCCCATTGCTAAAGTAAACATAACCGAGTTGTGATCACTATCACCAAAGTGCTCACCTACATCTAAATCTAACACCTGGCCGGGTTCATTACCCAGTACCAAATCCAATGTGGCCTCGCCCCTTGTTGGCCTGTCTACATACTGTGTCCGAAAACCCTCCTGCACACACTGTACAAAAACTGACCCATCTATAGTACTCGAACTATAGTATTTCCAGTCAATATTTGGAAAGTTAAAGTCCCCCATAACAACTACCCTGTTACTCTCGCTCCTGTCGAGAATCATCTTTGCAATCCTTTCCTCTACATCTCTGGAACTATTCGGAGGTCTATAGACAACTCCCAACAGGGTGACCTCTCCTCTCCTGTTCCTAACCTCGGCCCATACTACCTCAGTAGACGAGTCCTCAAACGTCCTTTCTACCGCCGTAATACCGCCCTTGATTAACAATGCCACCCCCCCACTCTTTTACCATCTTCTCTGTTCTTACAGAAACATCTAAATCCTGGAACCTGCAACAACCATTCCTGTCCCTGCTCTACCCATGTCTCCGAAATCGCCACAACATTGAGATCCCAGGTACCAACCCATGCTGCAAGCTCACCCACCTTATTCCGGATGCTCCTGGCGTTGAAGTAGACACACTTCAAACCAGCGTCTTGCTTGCCGGTGCCCTCTTTCGAACTTTTAACCCTATCCCTGACCTCACTACTCTCAACATCCTGTACACTGGGACTACAATTTAGGTTCCCATCCCCCTGCTGAATTAGTTTAAACCCCCCCGAAGAGCACTAGCAAATCTCCCCCCCAGGATATTGGTACTCCTCTGGTTCAGGTGAAGACCATCCTGTTTGTCGAGGTCCCACCTACCCCAGAATGAGCCCCAATCATCCAGGAAACCAAAACCCTCCCTCCTGCACCATCCCTGTAGCCACCTGTTCAACTCCTCTCTCTCCTTATTTCTTACTTCACTAGCACGTGGCACGGGTAACAACCCAGAGATAACAACTCTGTTTGTTCTAGCTCTCAGGTTCCACCCTAGCTCCCTGAATTTCTGTCTCAAATCCCCATCTCTCTTCCTACCTATGTCGTTGGTACCGATGTGGACCATGACTTGGGGCTGCTCCCCCTCCCCCTTAAGGATCCCAAAAACACGATCAGAGACATCACGAACCCTGGCACCTGGGAGGCAACACACCAACCGTGAGTCTCTTTCGTTCCCACAGAGCCTCCTGTCTGTTCCTCTAATTATAGAGTCCCCAATGACAAGTGCTCTGTTCCACTTCTCCCTTCCCTTCTGAGCAACAGGGACAGACTCTGTGCCAGATACCCCCGGTAAGTCGTCCCCCGCAACAGTATCCAAAACGGTATACTTGTTATAGAGGGGAACGACCACAGGGGATCCCTGCACTGCCTGCCGGTTCCCTCTCCCTCACCTGACGGTAACCCATAACCTGATCACCATACTCAAACCCCAAGTATCCACCCTATACCCGTAACCCAACAGCCCCCCCCCTTAACCTTACCCTTTTTAGGACACTACGGGCAATTTAGCATGGCCAATCCACCTAACCCGCACATCTTTGGACTGTGGGAGGAAACCGGAGCACCCGGAGGAAACCCACGCACACACGGGGAGGACGGGCAGACTCCGCACAGACAGTGACCCAGCCGGGAACCGAACCTGGGACCCTGGAGCTGTGAAGCATTTATGCTAACCACCATGCAACCGTGCTGCCCATCATGATGTCTCCATATGACATCTCCTGCATAACACCGCCACTTCACATTGCTCAATGTACCATACCTGAATTAGCCCGCGAAAGTTACGCCTTATATTTGCATACTCTACTTCAGTCTCACACACATTCCACGAGTAGCAGCCTAACGCACAAAGATCTCAATGTAACAGAGCTCCCACAGCCTGTTTATAGCAGGGACAACATCCAATTAGAGTGCAGCAGAATCTGTGACATTTTGCCCTCACTCTCTCGCAGGACAATGCTGTTCCATGAGTGGCAGGGAACTGGTGGGGACCATGCAAACATCATCCACTAAGTCTGAGGGAGGAAATAGTATTCTGAATTGTGTGGAATGGCTGTGACCGAGCCTGCCCTATCTGCTGCCACTGAGATTATTCTGGATGGCATAGCGGGATTCTCTGGTCCTCCCGCTGTGTTTTCCTGGGCAGCGCACCATCGCCGGCAGCGGGATTCTCTGGTCCTGCCACCTGCCAATGTAATTCCGCAGCGACCGAAATACCTGTGGGGTGTGGGTGGGCTGCCGGCGCAAGTGAGAATTGCACTGGAGGAGAGTCTGTTCTAAATTTACAGCTCACCCTTCGATCTACTTCCCAGAATGATATGCAAGCTGCAGGTAACGTGTCCATGGAACATCTCGGCTCACGTGAACCAGTCCGTTTTGATTATATGCTTTTCAATCAATTGAAAAATCTTGCAATTGGCCATCTGAGAGCTAGAGAAAGATAGATAGATGGATAGATAGATAGCTGATAGATAGAAAGATAGATAGCTGATAGATAGATAGCTGATAGATAGATAGATAGATTAATAATAGATCGATCGATATATAGACTCATAATAGATAGACAGATTGATTGATAGATTCATAATAGATAGATAGACAGATCGATTGATGGATAGCTAGATAGATAATAGATAGATAGCTAATAGATAGATAGGTAGGGAATAAATTAAAAGATATATATATATATATAGATAGTCAGCTAGTAGATAAATGGATTGATAGATTCATAATATTTAGATAGATATTAGATAGATAGTTAATAGTTAGATTGATTGATAGATCGATAGATAAATCGATAATAGATAGATCGCTAATAGCTAGAAAGATAATAGATAGATAGCTAATAGATAGATAATAGATAAATAGCTAATAGATAGATAATAGACAGATAGATAGCTAATAGATAGATAGACAGCTAATTGATAGATAGATTAGGCAATAAATTCATGGACAGATAAATAGATAGACATCTAATCGATAAATAGATTGATAGATTCATAGTAGATAGACAGAGAATAGATAGATAGTTAATAGTTAGATTGATTGATAGATCGATAGATAAATAGATAATAGATAGATAGCTAATAGCTAGATAGATAATAGATAGATAGATAGCTAATAGGTTGATAGATAATAGATGGATAGATAGCGAATAGATGGATAGATAGATAGTTAATAGGTAGATAAATTGCTGATAGTTAGATAATAACTTGATAGACAGATAAATAGATAGACAGTTGATAGATAGATACATATATACTAGATAGCTAACAGATAGATAGATAGATAAGAGAGAGATAGATAGCTAATAGACGGATAGACAGATAAATAATAAATAGATAGACAGCGAATAGATAGATAATAAATTGATAGATAGATAAATAGATAGATAGACAGCTAATAGATAGATAGATAGAGAGATCGATGATAGATAGACAAATAGCTAATCGATAGATATATAGATAGTTAATAGATAGATAGCTAATAGGTAGATAAATAATAAATTGATAGATAGATAAATAGATAGACAGCTGAAAGATAGATACATAGCTAATAGATAGATAGATAATAAAGAGATAGATAGCTAATAGATGGATAGATATATAAATAATAGATAGATAGACAGCGAATAGATAGATAGATAACACATTGATAGATAGATAAATAGATAGATAGACAGCTAATAGATAGATAGATAGCGAGATCGATGATAGATAGATAGCTAATAGTTAGATAGATAATACATTGATAGATAGATAAATAGATAGATAGATAGCTAATAGGTAGATTCATAGATTCATAAAAGTTAGACAGATAGATAGATAATAGATAGATAGTTAATAGTAGATCGATTGATAGATAGATAACAGATGGATCGATAGCTATTAGATAGATAGATGGATAGATAGATAGATAGGTAGCTAGATAGATAGATAGATAGTTAATTGATACATAGATAGCTAATAGATAGATGGATAATAAATTGATAGATAGATAAATAGAAAGACAGCTGAAAGATAGATACATAGCTAATAGATAGCTTATAGATAGATAAATAATAGAGAGATAGATAGCTAATAGATGGATAGATATATAAATAATAGATAGATAGACAGCGAATAGATAGATAGATAATAATTGATGGATAGATAAATTGATAGATAGACAGCTAATAGATAGATAGAGAGATCGATGATAAATTGATAGCTAATAGTTAGATAGATAATACATTGATAGATAGAGAAATAGATAGATAGATAGCTAATAGATATATAGATTCATAGATTCATAAAAGTTAGATAGATAGATAATAGATAGATAGTTAATAGGTAGATCGATTGATAGATAGATAACAGAGGGATCGATAGCTATTAGATAGATAGATAGATGGATAGATAGATAGGTAGATAGATAGATATGTAGCTAGATAGATAGTTAATAGATAGATAGATAGCTAATAGATAGATAGATAATAATTTGATAGATAGATAAATAAATAGACAGCTGAAAGATAGATACATAGCTAGTAGATAGCTAAGAGATAGATAATAGAGAGATAGATAGCTAATAGATGGATAGATATATAAATAATAGATAGATAGACAGCGAATAGATAGATAATAATTGATAGATAAATAAATAGATAGATAGACAGCTAATAGATAGATAGAGAGATCGATGATAGATAGATAGCTAATAGTTAGATAGATAATACATTGATAGATAGAGAAATAGATATATAGATAGCTAATAGATAGATAGATTCATAGATTCATAAAAGTTAGATAGATAGATAGATAATAGATAGATAGTTAATAGGTAGATCGATTGATAGATAGATAACAGATGGATCGATAGCTATTAGATAGATAGATAGATGGATAGATAGGTAGATAGATAGATATGTAGCTAGATAGGTAGTTAATAGATAGATAGATAGCTAATAGATAGATAGATAATAAATTGATAGATAGATAAATAGATGGACAGCTGAAAGGTAGATACATAGCTAGTAGATAGCTAAGAGATAGATAGATAATAGAGAGATAGATAGCTAATAGATGGATAGATATATAAATAATAGATAGATAGACAGCGAATAGATAGATAGATAATAAATTGATTGATAGATAAATAGATAGATAGACAGCTAATAGATAGATAGATAGAGAGATCGATGATAGATAGATAGCTAATAGTTAGATATATAATACATTGATAGATAGAGAAATAGATAGATAGATAGCTAATAGATAGATAGATTCATAGATTCATAAAAGTTAGATAGATAGATAACAGACAGATAGTTAATAGGTAGATCGATTGATAGATAGATAACAGATGGATCAATAGCTATTAGATAGATAGATAGATGGATCGATAGCTATTAGATAGATAGATAGATGGATAGATAGATAGATAGATAGATAAATAGATAGATAGATAGATAAATAGATAGATAGATAGATAGATAGATAGATAGATAGATAGATAGATAGATAGATAGATAGATAGATAGATAGATAGATAGATAGTAGATGTACATCACTGATGATGAAGATCCATCAATGGGTCTGACACCAGCCACCAGCTCAAATACTTGCATTTTATAAATTAGAGATTAGTTTACAGCCGGAATCTGACTCATAAAGCAGTTGTATGCTTCACCCAGACCAGGGAGAAAGGATAGCCTGCTGACAGCCGACAGAGCTCCAAAACAAGATATGATGCACGGGACTGAAATGAAAATTTTACAGAGGCCCGTGGAAGTGGGCCCTAACTCTATGACAGCACTGGCGTACCCAGTTGTGGTACACTGTCTGGTGGACAGCGTCACAACATCCACTGGAACAGGCTGTGACCATGCAAACTCTCAGTGCAGCAGTGGAAGCTTGGACTGCGGTCAGGAGATCAATTATTCCGACGTTCAGCCGCAGATTGCTGTCGTCATGACTGCGGATCTCAGTGCTCAACAGGCTACGCAGATTCTCTCAGCAGTAAGGCAATCTAGGCATCGCCAGGTTACAAGGATGGCTGAGGTTTGCTGAGGTTCTGAACCCTGGGAGTAACAGGGTTCCATGGATTACGACCCTTCTGCCTTCAATCTGGATGGTAACATTTGTTTTCGCTTCACTGACACTTGGCTGGTACTCTTGTTGTTACCCATTAGCCAGCTCAGGCTGCTGCTGCCCAATCCGAAATGGATAGCACAATTGCTTCACAGCTCCAGAGTTCCAGGTTCGATTCCGGCTTGGCTCACTGTCTGTGCGGAGTCTGCACATCCTCCCCGTGTGTGCGTGGGTTTCCTCCGGGTGCTCTTGTTTCCTCCCACAGTCCAAAGATGTCCAGGTTAGGTGGATTGGCCATGATAAATTGCCCTTAGTGTCCAAAATTGCCCTTTGGTGTTGGGTGGGGTTACTGGGTTATGGGGGTAAGGTGGAGGTGTTGACCTTGGGTAGGGTGCTCTTTCCAAGAGCTGGTGCAGACTCGATGGGCCGAATGGCCTCGTTCTGCACTGTAAATTCTATGATATCTATGATAACCTCAGCCCTCAAGCGCCAGAGCTGTCCAGGTTGTGTCACCCACTGAAAGTCAACAGCCCCCTACCAGCGAAGCTACAATTCCTCGGGAAGCATTGTGTACATTGAGGAAAGCCACAGGAATGTAATCAAGGGAATGCATAAGGGTAAATAGTTCAGTTTTGTTCATGGATATTATAGATATCATAGAATTTACAGTGCAGAAGGAGGCCATTCGGCCCATCGAGTTTGTACCGGCCCTTGGAAAGAGCACCCGACCTAAGACCATGTCTCCACCCTATCCCCATAACCCAGTAACCTCACCTGTCCGTTTTGGACACTGAGACCAATTTGTCATGGCCAACCCACCTAACCTGCACATCTTTGGACTGTGGGAGGAAACCAGAGCACCCAGAGGAAACCCACGCAGACACAGGGAGAACGTGCAGACTCCGCACAGAGAGTTATCCAAGCCGGGAATCGAATCTGGGACCCTAGTACTGTGAAACAACTGCGCTAACCACTGTGCTACCGTTGTACCCTAACGCTTTTATAAAATTGAATTTATTGTTGGATGAAGATGCTGACGAAGAGGGGTTTTGTCTTCCCGATGAATGCATGTAGCAGCTGACAACACAACCTTCAGAGGTCCATCCACAGCACCCCACTAACTTTCAAATAACAGAATTTGATTCATAAGTAACAGGGAATAGAATCATAGAATTTACAGTGCAGGAGATCATTCGACCCACCCAGTCTGCACCGGCTCTTACAAAGAGCACCCAACACAAGCCCACACCTCTACCCTATCCCCGTGACCCAGTAATCCCACCAATCCTTTTTGGACACTAAGAGAGGGGGATGGAGCCTGGAGAAGGAATGCATTCATGGACAGGGACTGAGTATACAATTTAAATGTCAAGAACAGTAATACAGTTAAACATGATTGAACAATTAATAAGTGGATGGTGAGACTTACAAGGGACACCAAAAATAGCCAGGATTGGATAGTAGCCTGCTTGAATAGTTTTAAGTGTGTAAAAGATCCGTTCAGCTAATGGAACGTAAAAACCAAAATGATGAAATATGCGAACACCCAGGCGAGAACTGTTCATTGTTGGAACGTTCCGATCTATTATTCCCAGATTCTGATCAATTGCAACATTCCGATGTACTATTCTCAGGTGTTGATCGACTGGTGAAACATTCTGATTAATTGTACTCAGAATCTGTTCCATTGTTGAAACATTCCAATCTATTGCTCCCACATTTGGATCCATTACTGTAACATTCCAATCGATTGTTGTCAGATTCTCATCCATTTCTATGACATTTCAATCTATTCTCAGATTCGGATCCATTGTTGGAACATTGCCACCTATTCTTCTCAGATTCTGATCTTTCCTTTCTCTCTCTGAAGCTGTTGATTGAAATTTACGGTTCTGTTGACTCTAATGTACAACATATTGAAAATTGCTCGTTATTAATAGAAGAGTGAAAGCCTCCAGTGACATAATTAGAATCCATGGCGACATATTAATTTCAGTCACTGAACAAACAGATTGAATTAACTCCTTTGGTCCAATATGTTTAAATCGCATGAAAGAAGTACGGTAAGATGTCTTACAACACCAGGTTAAAGTCCAACTGGTTTGTTTGGAATCACTAGGTTTTGGAGCGTAGTGCCTTCATCATACCCATATACACTCACCTGATGAAGGAACTACACTCCGAAAGCTAGTGATTCTGAACAAACCTGTTGGACTTTAACCTGGTGTTGTAAAACAACATTACTGTGCCCACCCCAGCCCAAAGCCGACATCTCCACATCACATTAAATTAGAACATTTACTGTGTCTGGATGGGATGTATATGGGTCGCTGAGGGAGGGCATAGTGGAAACAGTGTAGATAATAACCATAATCATTCTGTCTTTGTTGGATATGGGAGTGGTACCAGAGGACTGGAGGGCTGCAAATTTTTAACACAATGGACACAGATGTCGATGGAAAAACCAACAGCCAGCATTATATTGGTCAGGAGGAACTTTCCTGAGGGAATTCGAGAGCTGAAAATAATTTGCGGCTTGGGAAAAATCATGGGCGGGATTTTCCTTTGGGCAATTTTGAATTCGGGACAGGCGATTGGGCAGAGAATGGATTCTGATGCTAAAAGCATGATGGGGGGGGGGGGGGGTTGCGGGTGGGGGTGGGGTGGCCGATTTGCCACCAATTTTTCATTACCTCGACAGTGGCGTCGATGTGTATGGGACACAAGTATTTGGATGTCATTAGTGGGCCTACCGAGTACTCTCCGGGGTCTTTGCGATTTACTCCCTCCGATGGGCCGAGTTCCCAACAGTGCGGTTCACCTTTCACCCCATGCATACAGTGGATGTTGGACTACGACCCGCAATTATCACCTTCCTGCTCGTTGCCGCAGCCCGTCGGAATGCCCTGAGGGTGTACGAGCGGGCGCTGCTTGAGGGAAATAATAATAATCTTTATCAGTGTCATACGTAGC
The DNA here is from genome assembly GCF_902713615.1 of Scyliorhinus canicula. Taxonomy (NCBI): domain Eukaryota; kingdom Metazoa; phylum Chordata; class Chondrichthyes; order Carcharhiniformes; family Scyliorhinidae; genus Scyliorhinus; species Scyliorhinus canicula. The sequence goes on from NC_052151.1 coordinate 211,904,821, forward strand.
CTGACATTAACACTGCAATGAAGTTACTGTGAAAATGCCCGAGTCGCCACTCTCAGGTGCCTGTTTGGGTCACCGAGGGAGAATTCAGAATGTCCAAATTGCCTAACAGCACATCTTTCGGGTCATGTGGGAGGAAACCGGAATACCCGGAGGAAACCCACGCAGACACGGTGTGAAGGTGCAGATTCCGCACAGACAGTGACCCAAGCCGGGAATTGAACCCAGGTCCCTAGTGCTGTGAAGCCACAGTGCTAACCATGTGCTACCATTCAGTGAGCGTAATTTACAACCCTCCAGGTATCTGGTGACACTCCCATACCCAAGGAGGACTGAACGATTATGTTATTATCTCCACTTTTTCCGGCTGAGTGGGGACCTGTACAGGAGCTCAGACCTCGGTGCACAGGTGCATCCACACCGTCATGGAGGTCCTTTTTGCCAGGCAGATATACATGGAATACTGTGTTCAGTTCTGGTCACCCTATGACAGGAAGGATATTGTTAAACGAGTAAGAGTGCAGAAGAGATTTACGAGGATGCTACCAGACGTGATGATCTGAGTTATAAGGAGAGGCTGGGTAGAATGGGACTTTTTTCACTGGAGCGTAAGACGCTTTGGTGTGATTTTACAGAGGCCTATAAAATAATTAGGAGCATAGATCAGGTAGATAGTGAACATATTTTCCCAAAGGAAGAAGCGTCAATAACTAGAGGGCATAGGTTTAAGGTGAGGGGAGAGAGATACAAGAGAGACCTGAGGGGAAATTCCTTCACACAGAGGGTGGTGAACATCTGGAACGGGCTGCAAGATGCAGTGGGAGAGTCGGGTAAAATTGTGTCCTTTACAAAGCAGTTTTACCGTTAGGCAGGTTGGTGCAGATGGCTATGGGCCAAATGCCAGCAAGTGGGACTAACTTAGAACATAGAACATACAGTGCAGAAGGAGGCCATTCGGACCATCAGGCTTGTGTCGACCCCTCCTTAAGCCCTCACTTCCACACTATCCCCGGAATGCAATAACCCCTCCTAACCATTCTTGGTCACTAAGGGTAATTTATCATGGCCAATGCACCTAACAGGCACATCTTTGGACTGTGGGAGGAAACCAGAGCACTCCGAGGAAACCTACACACGCACGGTGAGAACGTGCAGACTCCGTACAGAGAGTGACCCAGCAGAGAATCGAACCTGGGACCCTGGCGCTGTGAAGTCACAGTGCTAGCCACTTGTACTACTGTGCTGCCCACTTGTGCTACCGTGCAGCCCAATGAACTTAGTGATAGAAACTGGGTGGCATGGGCAAGCTGGGTCAAAGTCCTGTTTCCATGCTGTAAACATCTATGACTCTATAATACATCCACTTCAATGTGGACCGAACCCACCAGGATGACCGGGCAACAGAGTTTGCCATCATCGACAGGATTTGCCAGCATTGGGTCCAGGAGGTGATCGATGGGCACTGCGAGCACCAACTGATGACAGGCTAATGGACACAAACTGAAAAGGGGATTACTCGATGAACATGCAGCCGATATGTGACCATCAGCTGCGCATCATACACGGGATTTCCACTGCGGACGTGGCTGCTGACGCCTATCCAGAGGCCACAGACCAACTCCGAGAACCGTTACAATGACGCCCATGTAGCGACCAGAGGTCCTGCAGATGCGGTTCAGGCTGTTCTGATGCTAAGTGAGGGGCACCCGAATTGTGTCGCCTGCTGCATCCATTCCAACATTCAGCAGCAGAGGGGTGATGTACCGGAGGGGGACGATGAAGGCCAGGCCGCGTCCGATGAGGAGAAAGCGGAGGAGGGCGAGTGTAGGAGGACATGGAGCCCAGGCTGGCCGGTGAGGCCGCACGACCTGTGCCCCATGGCCATCATGCACGGGATACTCTGATCACCTCCAGGTTCACCGACTAGGGGGGTTAGAAGGGGCCTGGCAAGGTGCACGGACGCTGCATCCCAACCCCACACCCCCTCACTTCCCATCCCGGCCACCCACCACCTGCAAACACCTCCGTGATACATACCTGCCACACTACAGGATAGGAGCCCTGGTTGGCAGTAACACAAGGTCTGGACCATGGGATGATACGTTGGATGATGCCAACGTACTCTGCGAAAAGCTCTGGTGCTCTGCCTCATACAACACCATCTGACTCCTGCCCACGGTACCACTTTCCACCAACCCTCCTGGGTGATACCTGCATGCAAGCTGGTCATTCCATCTCATAGTCCCATCGGATCCCTGGGGTGGCCATGGTGGGGACCACCCACAGTTTCCACCAATGCCATCTCGCAACATCCGCTTATTTGCCTCCCCACCCAGCCAACCAGAGTTGTCTACCCCTCACAGCCGTCAGGCAGAATACCGAGGCAGGTTATCATAGAATCATAGAATTTACAGTGCAGAAGGAGGCCACTCAGCCAATTGAGTCTGCGCCGGCTCTTGGCGAGAGCACCCCACACAAGTCCACACCTCGAGCCCATACCCACAACCCAGCAACCCCACCAACCTAAGGACAATTTAGCATGGCCAATCCACCTAACCCTGTATATTTTTGGACTGTGGGAGGAAACTGGATCACCCGGAGATAACCCATGCACACACGGGAAGGACAAGCAGACTCCGTACAGACAGTGACCCAAGCCGGGAATCGAACCTGGGACCCTGGAGCTGTGAAGCAACTGTGCTACCCACTGTGTCACCGTGCTGCCCAGTTGGGAGGCAGCGTGCTGGAGGGCAGCCAGTTATAACAGTTGTCATGTGAGAGTGCCTTTAAGAAATGGGTGTTTATGAATGGGTGTGTATATAACTATCTGTAGTGCGAGTATCTTTAAGAAATGCGTATTTATGCAATGATGTCAGAGAATGTGTGGTGCTGGGCTGTCTGTCAGATTTTTACTTTCGTTTTAGGCTTTTTGCTGAATGGTGGGTTTGGTTTCATTTTAGTTTTGGAGAAGGTGAAATCACAGTGGGATGTGTATGAATCTCTTTGAGCTTCTGAATGTTCATTTGTTAAATTCAACCTGGTAACTGTTCTCAGTAGTGAATATTACCCTGATGTGCTTCTGTTAAAAGGTATTTTTTAAGTCTTATGGATGTTAAAGGGAAAATAAGGATTACTGAGTGTTGTATTCTTTGAGGGTCGTTTTTGAATTGATGGATGCTAAGATGTTCACTGTATGTTTTAAAAAGGTTAACTTGAGTTCATAGAATAAAGATTGCTTTGCTGAAAAAAATACTTTTCCATTTCTGCTGTACCCCCCTGTTCAGTGAGCCGTCTGCTCCCCACAGTACAATCTATTAAAAGTTGTGGGTCAGGTGATCTCCATGACACACTTTGGGGTTCTCTAAAACCTGGCCCATAACACAGTGGTAACAGATGTTTATCGTGAATTTATGTACAGATTTGTGCCCTAGCCCCTATAATTAAACTATGCCCTGCACCCATGCCAACTTAACTGTTGTCTTCATTTCTGGCCATAACGTTATATCTAGGTGGATCCCCAGACGGTACAGGAAGAGTGTAGGTGACCAGCTGTTATACCCGCTCTGCGACATAGGTTACCGTTGGTGGGCATCTTCTGGGGTGACCTGGCCTGGATGGGACCAGCTGCTGCTCGGGTGTCCCAGGTGGCATGGTGTCTCCCAGTTCTGCCCACTGCCCACCAGAGGTTCAGGAAAAGGAGGAGGCGAGCCGGAGGTGCTGCAGTGTTCCGGCACTTCCTGTGCGGGAGTCACCAGCACGGGCCCCATCACCTCGTCCTTCCTCAAGGGTCCCGATGGCCCCTCGGCTACTCCATAAGACAGGGGTGCAAGCAGAGCTATCCCGAGAGGCTCCACACCTTGAGCTGCCAGTCCTGGAGTCCCGTTCTGGTCTCGACAAGTGACTGCATGCTCGCTGCCATGGAACACAGGAAATGGACCATCGCCACCTGGGACTGCACCACATCATGCTGTAACTGTGACACCACCTTCTGGGTTGGTGTAGCATAAGCCAGTGATGTGCCATCTCCCTCTGGGACTGAGCCACCTCCCTCTTCATCTCCGCCATGTGAAATGAAATGAAATGAAATGAAAAAAAATTAAATGAAAATGAAAAATGTTGGCCAGCGCCTATGTAATGTCGCTGACGTTCCCAGCCATGGCCGCTGTGACTGGGCCATTCTCAGGAGCGCCACCACAATTTCCAGGTGGCTCTGTGTCAGTGACCTGTGAGGTGGAAACCTGTCCTCGGCCTCGGATAGTGCCTGCACAGAGTGCCCCAGGCCTTGGACTTGCTAATCCATATTCTAAACCGTCACTTCCAATGCTGCTGCTGCAGATGCCACCCACGTGGTGTTGCCCTGGGTGGCCCGCATTGTCAGCACCACCTCCTGCTGCTGTACGCGGTTGGACTCCTCCAACTGCACCTTCAGTTGCTGGATGCTCGCCGACAATCTCTCAACTGCATTTGGCGACTGCATCTCCACAATCGATGGGACTGTCTGTTCCAGCAGCCTAAAAACCCATCTGGACGGCAGCTAGTTCCTCAGGTCGGCCTGCCCGTCAGAAAGTGTCCCAGGATCCTCTTTCCTAAAGTGCGCAAGCGATGTGAGTGTCCCTGGGATGGTGGAGGATGTTGGTGAATTCTGTGTCATTCACTGACCCGGACTCTGGGGTGTCGCGAGACTCAGGAGGAGGACTGACGTCCAAGCTGCTCTCGTCATCAGCACTCTGCTCACGGGGTGGTTGGGGGCTGTGGCTGTGCCACTGTCTGGGGCAGGGACGCCAGATGGACCCGATCCATCTCCAGCAGGTCCTTCAAGACACAAGACAAGATGCAGGAAAAGATGGTGGGCAGGAATGGTGGGGTGGGAATGGGGAGGTGGTGGTGTGCGGGTAGCATAGTGTGAGCATGTGGGTGGGGGTAGAAGTGTTTTCTAGTGTCGGCTTGAGAGATGAACAGACACTTCCAACACTGATGAAGGTTCAACTTAATTTTATTAACAATTTCTAACTAACTAAAACATGACTGTGGGTCTAATTGGTGCTAAGTTAAACTAGAGACCTAAACCTCCTCCGAACCAATTGCTTCTCTCAGCACGTGGTGTGAGTCTGTGCTGGGATGCATGAGTTCTTGTTACATTGAGAGGCAGCACCCAGACTTAACGGGAACCATGGTGCCCTCTGCTTTTATCGTGTGTTTATTCGTGGTGATTGGCTGCGGTGTTTGTACATGTTGATTAGTCCCAGTGTGTGTCCATCAGTGTGTGTCTGCACCATGATATACTGGTGTATATTATGCCAGGGGTGAGGGTGGTGTGGAAGTGAGGGACATGTGGGCGTGTGGATGCTATGTAGGTGGTGTGGATGTGAGGATTGTGTGTGTGTGAGCATGGTGCGAGTGTGAGCCTGTGTGGGCGTAAGCATGGTGCGAGTGTGAGGGTAGTGTGGGTCATTTGGGCGTGTTGATGCTATGAAGGTGTGGGTGTGAGGATTGTGTGGGTGTGCAGGTGGTGTGGGTGTGAGGGTAGCGTGGGTGTGAGGGTGGTGTGGGTGTGAGGGTGGTGTGGGTGTGAGCGTGGTGTGGGTGTGAGGGTAGCGTGGGTGTGAGGGTGGTGTGGGTGTGAGGGTGGCGTGGGTGTGAGCGTGGTGTGGGTGAGTGTGGTGTGGGTGTGAGGGTGGTGTAGGTGTGAGCGTGGTGTGGGTGTGAGGGTGGCGTGGGTGTGAGGGTGGTGTGGGTGTCGTTTTGGGGGGGTTTGACACACATGTCACAGAGAACCGTAACTTTGCAGGGTCCAACTTCCTTGCCCACGGCTGAATTCCACCTTTGTGTCTTCCTTTTGCTCCAGGCCGCCAAACACGTCCAGGGCCCTCTGCTCTTTCACAGTGAGGGGCTGCAGGTCCACCGGTCCCCTTCCTGTCTTGTCCCGCTCCTACCGGTTGTGCAAGACCTTCTCCTGGTGAGGTGTGGGAAAGATAAAACAACAGTTCTATGGGTCAGGGTTTGGAAAACTCTAACGTATATCATGGAGTTCACCTGACCTACAACTGTTTCTAGATTTTTGTTTCGTTGAGCACAAGGGCCTATTTTTCAGGTGTTATTCAACAGAGGCCTGAAGTACTTTTAATCAAAAATAAGATTTATTCACGAATTTAGTTCAATTTTTAAAAAGTACAAAGTAAGAATTTGCATCAACTACAAACATAAATACCCCATACAGGTACAATAACCGATGTATCACTGCGCTCAAGACCTGGCATGGAAACGATCGTTTCCTATCCTAAACTGTGATTAATGTCTGAATGTTCTGAAATCACGCTGTATAACCTTTACAGATGGTAATCACGGATACACGCTTATATTAAGGACAAACCTCGTATAACCTTAAATAAAGTTTGTATTGCAATCTAATACACCAAGTACAATAAAAGATTCTGTAAGTTAGGAGTGATAAAAGTAAAGAGGCAGCTTTGAAGCCTGCTGCAAAACTGGCTGAGACCTATTCTCCGACGCCCCTGCCGGGTCGGAGAATCGCCGAGGGCCGGCATCACTCCCGCCCCCGCCGTCTCCCGAACCCTCCGGCATCAGAGATTCGGTGGGGGCAGGAATCGCGCCACGCCAGTCGGCAGCTCCCCCCCCCCCGGCAATTGTCGGGCACGTGATGGGCCGAAGTCCCGCCGCTGTCATGCCTCTTCCGCCGGCGTGGGTTAAACCACCTCTCCCTTTCCGGCGGGATCAGGCGGGGCGGGCCGGCTCTGGTGTCCTGGCCGGGGGGGGGGAGGGCACGGGGCGGTCTGGCCCCGGGTGGGTGGGGTGCCCCCGCGGTGGCCTGGCCCGCGATTGGGGCCCACCGATCGACGGGCAGGCCTGTGCCGTGGGGGCACTCATTTAGTTCTGGCTTTGCCTTAGTCTTCACCATGGCGGAGGCAGGTGACCCCCTCCCATGCGCACGCGCGGGGATGACATCGGCAGCGTTTGATGCTCCGGCGAATGCGCGGACTTCCGCCGGCCGGTGAAGTCCCTTTGTCCCCGGCTGGCATGGTGCCAAAGGCCATTCCCACCAGCCGGCAGGGCGCCAACCACTTTGGCGCGGGCCGAACCCTCAATGTTAGGGGTTGGCCTCTAAAGGTGTGGAGACTTCCGCATGTTTCGGGCGGCCTTTTTCTGGAGTAGTTCACGCCACTCCATCGCGCCGGGACCTCCCTCCCCGCCGGGTCGGGGAGAATCCTGCCCTTTATAGTGAGCTAACTGATAAGGGCAGGAATACAAGCTTCTGGTGCTAGCCTGTTACAAGGGGCTGACAGCTATACATTCCTCCCCTATAGGATGAAGAGGTCTTAAGTGAGTAAATAACTAGAGGTGTGCCCTATTACCAATTCCAAACGTTACGGGAAAGTCCTCAGATATTAAGAATAGCTTCACCATGGAGATCTTGAGGGTCTTGAATAAACATAAGTTGTGAGGGAAGGGCCAGGCTACAGAATAGTGGGAGGAGCAGAGGAGTAATAAAACTGTCTAAAATGTATGTAACTTGTTCACTTGTGTCTGTAAGCAGAGATGAGTTCTGTGTGATTTATTTTGTGGTGTTTCAGGCAGACCTGTGCAATCTTTAATCAATCATGGGGCCTGAATTCAACGCTTGATCTTGCATACATTTTCGAGTCGAACGCCATTGACCCCACCATCCAATGGAAGCCAGAGGATTGTGCCTATGTGTGTCTGCTGTGTGACATCACTTACTCTCTATAACCTCACTTCCTGCCCATGACCTCTCTCTGAGCCCCTCTGGGAATTATAGCCCAGTGTCCAATCGATTGATGGGTGGCCGATTCTTTTCCAATTGGTATGAGGGAAAGGGCAAGTGGACAGGTGGACTTATCAGTAGTAGGGGAGAGATGTCAGGAGTCACTTCAACTTTCTAATCAGGGACTGTAATGGTGGATAAATGGATCAGCCAATGAGTGGCCCGTGAGGCGGGGTCAAAAGGAATAGGTTTTCACCCCCTACACCACACACCCTGTTGGAAATGTCCAATAAACAAATATATTCTGGAAACTCTCAGGGATTCAGTTCCCCCAGTGATGGGCCCTTTCCCTGCTCTAAGTGTGAAATAAAATGAGAACATTCTGGAAATTATCAGGGATTTAGTTCCCCAAGCCGACCCACTCACCCTGGAATTGGAAAATTGAAGAAAGAGAGAATTCTGGACACCCTCGACAATTCAGTTCCCCCCAGTTAGAATATACACACACACCCCTCCGCCTGAAACATAAAATAAAATTCTGCAAGCTCTGTGTTTCAGTCCTTTTCATCATTTAATTAATTTTAGAATAGGAGTAAATGGGTATTTCTTCACATTCTTCAACTGCTTTCTGAACATAGTCTGAGTTATGGCATAGATTACAGTGTTTGTGCAGCAACTCAGGAGCTGCAGCATGAAGGCCAACTCCAAAACAAACCGATGCAGATATATGGCACTGAAGCCCACATACAACATTCGGCTCCATATCGAATAAATCATTAACAGTGACCATAAAAGTATGAAATTAGCAGAGAAAACATAAAGCAAAATAATGGATTTCCTTCGACTCTGAATCTCAGGATCTCGGCACGTCTCCTTGCTGCTCCGACCCAGGAGTCTTTTGCGAACTCTGTTAGTCACTAAAATATGTCTGACTGAGACAATTGAGCATCAGAATTAGAACAAATGGGACGCATGGAGTTAGAATGAAATGGAGGAACTGAATTGCTGCCCAGATGTCAGAATACAGAGTTCCAGAATACCCAAAGACATTTCCAATATCACTGATTATAATACAAAAAAAGGGTTTGTTGCTCAATGAATAATCCGGCGATGATATAAAATACCAGAAAATGTTCTTCAAACAGCTCAGCACAGTCACCATTCCCAGCACCACAGATGCAATTTTCTTGCTGCAATATTTACTTTCAGTTTTGGGCAACAAATAGCCACAAATCGATCAAAGGTGAAAGTGACGGTGAACCAGACAGAACAGTCCGTGACTGCATAAAGCAGGACAGAGTGGATATTACACACACGGATGTACATCCGTGCAATAAAGAACCTTTCTCGAAAAACAATCGGTATTTGTCTCAATATCAAATCGAAGATAATGACCAGCAGATCCGCAGCTGCCATACCCAACAGGTAGCACGTGACACATTTCGAGAGACCACATTTTCTGCGCTTGAGGGTCAGAATGGCGAGAATATTCACTGGAAGGAAGGGAAATGAACAATGAAACTGCACATCAGTCTGGGGGTGGGGGGGGGGGGGGAGAGTTGGGGAGCCACCAGTACAATGAGGGACTTATGGAGATTTGAAAATCTGTTGCTGAATCCAGCGATGCACTGAAATGAATGGGTGAAAGGCCTAATGTGAGAGTCTGTGATACAGAGAATCGAAGCAGAGATTAACAAACAGAGGGGCGGTGTGGGATAATCCCAACTTTGTCACACTGCTCTACTGCCTCGGACCAGATGTATTTCCCACAAAGAGTGTTTGTCACCTCCACAGCTGTAATTTTAAGAACTGTGACAAACAGGCTTTCTTGTAAATGTAATAATCACATGAAAGGGTCAACAATGATTTATTTAAACACCCTCAAATGCAAATCGGCACAAACACTCAAATAGACCGACACACCCGCAGGAAAAGTTGATTTTTGGAAATTTAACAGGTCCTTTGAATACCAGAAGTGTAAAACCAGAAACTGCTCACTTATTTGCAGCCTTTAAGATTAAATTTTGAAAACATTGCAGGTCAGAAGGATTCTTACCTTGTTTCTTCAAGACAATGGAGGTTGGAAATCGCTGATTGTTCGACTATATTGTGGTGGAGCCTTTATTGTGAAGACATGTATTGAAAGATAAGTAATTATTAGCTTTTTATTTGTCAAGGTGATTCTGAACAAGGTTCTTCTTTATGCGAGACCGGGATCTCTTTATTCAGGATTCTATTTCTTTTCATTGAACATTGTAAAAATTATCAGTTAAATAATGTGAAAACATGTCAGTTATACAACTCTTGATAACGCGTTCCCCCCCCCCCCCCCCCCCACCATTCCCCTCAGTAGAAACTGTCTCTCTGCTCTGGGAACATGATGTCGGATTTCTTCTGTTCACAGGTTGACATTCCCATTACGACCAACCTTCGGATTTCTTTATAATCTCCGGGAGATGACGTGCCTGTCAAACGGGCGGATAGGTCAGGAAGGGGAGCAATGAGGGAGCATCAGTGGTTAGCTGGATTGACACTCCTCTGGGGCACATAATATCTGACTTGTGGAGTGTGTAAATTGAGTAGAGCAGATACCGGAGAGAAGAGTCACACACACAAACACACAGAGAGACCAAAACATACACACACAAAGACACATAATACATACAATACACACACAATAACGCACAAACACACACAATAACACACATACACACAAAATAATACACACAAACACACAGAGACCAAAACATACACACACAAAGTACACAATAACATACATACACACACAATTACAACACACAAACACACAGAGACCAAAACATACACAAACAAATACACACAATAACATACACACACAATAACAGGCACACACAGACCAAAACACACACACAAAGTGCACAATAACACACACAATAACAAACATGCACAAACACACCGACAGACCAAAACATACACACAGAAAGACACACAATAACACACACAATAACAAACATGCACAAACACACAGACAGACCAAAACATACACACAGAAAGACACACAATAACAAACATCCAGGTGTTCAATGGATCACAATCACACATAAAGACACACACAATAGCACACAGAAAGACACACACAACACAAACAGAAAGACACATGCAGACTATGCACAAACACACACAACATACAGGTGAAAAGATGCGCAAGCACACACATCACACAGGCTTGACGACACACTGAAAGACACACACAACATAGACAGAAAGACACACGCAGATAGACACACGCACACAAAAGACAGACGGAAAGACACACAAACACACAAAACACACTCGGAAAGATACACAAACACACACAACATGCAGGAGGAAAGACACAAAAACGCACAACGTACAGACGGAAAGGCACACACGACATATAGACGGAAAGGCTCACACTACATAAAGACACACAAACACACACAAAATACAGACGGAAATAGACACAAACACACAATATGCAGGCTGAAAGACACAAAAACACAAATATAGATGGAAAGGCACACAAACACACATAACATGCAGGTGGAAAGACACCCAAAGACACACAACACAGACCGAAAGCCACGCAAAAGCACGACTGAGACAAAGACAATGGCAGAAAGATATACACAACACACAGGCGGACACATGCAGAAACATGTACACAGAAATACAAACACATACTCACGCATGTACACAAAACGATATCACAGCTTTTCAGTATAGAAAGAGGCCTTTCGGCCCATCATGCCTCCCTCAACCGTATAGGAACCCACATTTTCCAGATCCTGGTCCCTACCCTTGTGTGCTGTGGTATTTCTAATGCTAATCTTAATGCTTCTTAAATATAGTGAGGTTTCTCACCTCTACCAGCCTTTCAGGCAGTGAGCTCCAGATTCCAACCACCCTCTGGGTGAAAAGACTTTTCCTAAAATCCCATGTCTCGGAATCCAGAATGAGGCAGCCAATTGGATACAAAATTGGCTCAGCGACCGAATCAAAAGGGTGGTTGTGGAGGTTTGTTTTTCAAACTGTAGGCCTGTGACCACTGGTGTGTCTCACGGATCGGTGCTGGGTTCACTGTTATTTTTTTATATGTATTAATGATTTGGATGAGAATGTAGGAGGCATGGTTAGTAAGTTTGCAGATTACACCAAGATTGGTGGCATAATTGATAGCGAAGAAGGTTAAATAAGATTGCAACAGGATCTTGACCAATTGGGCCATTGGGCCGATGAATGGCAGATGGAGTTTAATTTGGATCAATGTGAGGTGATGCATTTTGGTCGACAAAACCAGGCCAGGACCTGTTCAGTTAATGTTAGCAAGTTGGAGACAGTTACGGAACAAAGCGATCGAGGAGTACAAGTTAATAGCTCCTTGAATGTGGAGTTGCAGGTGGACAGGGTGGTGAAGAAGGCATTCGGAAAGCTAGGATTTATTGGTCAGAATATTGAATAGAGGAGTTGGGACATCTTGTTGAAGTTGTACAAGACATTGGTAAGACCACACATGGAATACTGTGTTCAGTTTTGGTCACCCCATTATAGGAAGGATATTGTTAAACGAGACAGAGTGCAGAAGTGATTTACGAGGATGCTACCAAGGCTTAATGGTGATAAGTTACAAGGAGAGGCTGGATAGGTTGAGACTTTTATCCCTGGAGCGTAGAGGGTTTAGGGGTGATCAGATAGAGGTCTATAAAAATAATGAGGAGCACAGATAAGTTGATAGGCCACATTTTTTCCCAAAGATAGAGGAGTGTAGAACTAGAGGACATAGGTTTAAGGTGAGAGGGGAGAGATACAAAAGAGACCAGAGGGGTAATTCCTTCATACAGAGGGTGGTGGGCATCTGGAATGGGCTGCCAGAGGCAGTAGTACAGGCGGGTACATTTTTTTTCCTTAAAAAAACAGTTAGCTACCTGGGAAGGTGGGTATAGATGGATAAGGCCCAAATACAAGTGGGACTAGCTTCGTGATAGGAACTGGGCGGGAAGGACAAGCTTGGCCGAAGGGCCTATTTCCATGCTGTAAGCATCTATGACTTTGACTCTATGACTGGGAGATGCTACATAGGTCAGTCATTGAGGTTTGGATGTAGTCAGTTGTGAAAATGTAAAGGGTCAGAGTGAGCTTCATTGACACTCGCAGTGCATGTTTCTGGAGTGATCATGGATACAGGTCTTTGTGGGGAAGGACACACAGCTCAGGCACGACCCCTCTGGATCATCACAATATCTCCAGCATTGTTTGTTCCTCGTATCCCGGTAACTGAGGCTGTTTCTGTGCACCTTGTGGTGGGTTCTGTCTGAATCTCCAAACCTCCAGCGTTGATCTTTCTCTCACCTCTGGACCCAACTACCCTTTTTTTAACATATAAATGTTTTTATTGGGATGTTCAATATTATAATCATTGCCGTTCGTTTCATTCATTGGACAGTACAAAAGGCTTTTTCTTACGTTTCTCTATTCACGGTTAGTCGCAGTCTGACCCGGCGTACAATCCTCCTTCTCCTCCCCCCTCCCTCACCCACCCTCTCCTGATGTCCTCCCGGCTTGTTCTGGGGGTGGGTTTACCCTTCACCTCATTTCCACCCTATACCCCCCTTCTTTTCTCCCCCCCCACAACGGCTTCGGTCATATCTAAGACCATATCTTTGTTGTAGACAGTGCGGAAGGATGTTGCAGGTTACCGAGGGACATAGATAAGCTGCAGAGCTGGGCTGAGAGGTGGCAAATGGAGTTTAATGTGGAGAAGTGTGAGGTGATTCACTTTGGAAAGAATAACAGGAATGCGGAATATTTGGCTAATGGTAAAAGTCTTGGTATTGTGGATGAGCAGAGGGATCTCGGTGTCCATGTACATAGATCCCTGAAAGTTGCCACCCAGGTTGAGAGGGTTGTGAAGAAGGCCTATGGTGTGTTGGCCTTTATTGGTAGAGGGATTGAGTTCCGGAGCCATGAGGTCATGCTGCAGTTGTACAAAACTCTAGTACGGCCGCATTTGGAGTATTGCGTAGAGTTCTGGTCGCCTCATTATAGGAAGGACGTGGAAGCTTTGGAACGGGTGCAGAGGAGATTTACCAGGATGTTGCCTGGTATGGAGGGAAAATCTCATGAGAAGAGGCTGATGGACTTGAGGTTGTTTTCGTTAGAGAGAAGAAGGTTAAGAGGTGACTTAATAGAGGCATACAAAATGATCAGAGGGTTAGATAGGGTAGACAGCGAGAGCCTTCTCCCGCGGATAGAGGTGGCTAGCACGAGGGGACATAGCCTTAAATTGAGGGGTAATAGATATAGGACAGAGGTCAGAGGTGGGTTTTTTACGCAGAGTGGTGAGGCCGTGGAATGCCCTACCTGCAAAAATAGTGAACTCGCCAACATTGAGGGCATTTAAAAGTTTATTGGATAAGCATATGGATGATAAGGGCATAGTGTATGTTAGATGGCCTTTAGTTTTTTTTCCATGTCGGTGCAACATCGAGGGCCGAAGGGCATGTACTGTGCTGTATCGTTCTATGTTCTATGTTCTATATCCATTTTGTGGATGGGGAGGGGGAGGTTGCCCCCTACCTCTTACTCCGTGTTGTTTCTTCTACCCCTCTCAGGCTCTCTCTTTTCTTTGTCCCCCCCCCCCCCCCCCGGGTTGTGCGTCCCTGACACTCCTCCATGTCTTTTTTTTAAACTTTCCTGGTTCCCTCTCTACTGGCTGTTTCTGGCCTCGGACAGGTTTTGGAACAGGACAAGTTGCCCCCATGCAGTAAGGAAGCCTTTCTTCGAACCTCGGGTGGCATATTTAATCTTTCCAGGTGGAGAAATTCCGATGGGTTGTGGGTGGTGCTGCTGATTGTCAGCCCAGCAGGATTCTCCGGCGTGCGATTAGGGAAGCGAAAGCGAGGGCGTCGGCCCCCTTCCCCATGTGTAGCTGTGGATGCTCCGATACCCTGAAGATTGCCACATTCGGGCATGGATCCACCCTCACCCCCACAACCTTGGATATTGCCTCAGAGAAGGTTGTCCAGATCCTAGCAAGTTTGAGGCAAGCCCACAACATGTGGGTGTGATTGGCTGAGCCCCTCTGGCACTGTTCCCTTTTGTCCTCCACCTCCGTGAAGAACCTGTTCATTTGGGTTCTGGTCAGCTGCGCACTGTGCACCACTTTGAGCTGCATTAGGCTGAGCCTTGTGCAGGAGGAGGTGGCGTTGGCCCTGCTCAGTGCCTCGCTCCAGAGCCCCCAACTCACTTCTGTCCCCAGTTCATCCTCCCATTTCCTTTTGGTCTCGTCTAGTGGTCTCTGGGGCCGTGTGTTATCCTACTGTCTCTTTGCCGAGGAAATATTATATTTGTAGGTGTCTCATTTCTTGTCTTGTCAGTAGTCCCCCTTCCTCCATCAGTTCATTCAGTTTCTAGTCTGTTTCCTCTGTTGAAGTCCAGAACTGTCAGCGTTCCCCCGTCCTTTCTCCATTTTTTAAAGTTTGCATCTAACATGGCGTTGGGAACCTATGGCTATCCACAGATGGTGGCAATGGGGGGCACCATGGTCAGCCGATGTGTTGTCCTAATGGGCCCCATGTTCTCATTGAGGTCGCTACCACTGGGCTGGATGTGTATCGAGCCAATGGGGATGCGAGTGCTGCTGTGGCTAGGGCCAGAAGTGTCGTATCCTTGTAGGAAGCCTACTCCATCCGCATCCACTCTGAGTTTGGTTCCTGTACCCATTCCCTCAATCTTACTGCTGTTGCTGCCCAGAAGTAGTAGTGCACATTTGGCAGTGCCAGGCTTCCATTAATTTTCCTCATTTGCAGTGTTGGTTTGGGGACTCCTGGATTCTTACACACACAACACCCGCCCCCACCCCACACACACACGCACACACACTCAGAGAAACGCCATATTTAAGCTATCTGCGCTGTAGAAGAAGGCCTTGGGGATGAAGATCGGTGTGGATCTAAACAGGAAGAGGAACCTCGGCAGCATGTTAATTTTGATTGTCTGCACCCTCCCTGCCAGGGAGAGTGGGAGTGTGTCACACCTCTGTAGGTCCTTTGTGACTCCTCCGCAGGCCTGCCAGATTCCACTTGTGGATCTGTGTACAGTCTCTGGCTATCTGGATCCCCAGGTAACGGAATCTGTTCTGGATCATTTAAACTGGGCGCCCCTCCAGCTCTGTCCCTCCCCCGTTTGAGTTCACCGGGAATGCCTCACTCTTGCCCAGATTGAGTTTGTAACCTGGGAAGGTTCCAAACTCTTTCAGGATCTGCATGATTACTCTCTGTGCTTCCTATGGCATTGAGAGGTACAGCAGCAGGTCATCCGCATAGAGTGAGACTGTACCCTCTGTCTCCTCTTTGGATGCCCCTCCAGCTTTTCGCGTCTCGTAGGGTCGCCAGGGGTTTGATTGCTGGTGCAAACAGGAGAGGGGACAGTGGGCATCCCTGTCTTGTGCTTCTTTGTAACTGAAAGCATTCTGAGCTGGTGGTATTGGTTTGAACGCTCGCCTTTGCAGCGTTATATAGGAGTCTCACCCAGGCGGTGAATCCTGCCCCTAGTGCAAACCATTCCAGTACCTCGAGGAGGTACTTCCATTCGACTCTGTCGAAGGCCTTTTCTGCGTCCAGGCAGATGATCACCTTTGGTGTTCTCTCCCCAGGTCAGTCATTATTACATCCACCAGTTGCCTGATGTTCCCAGTGAGCTGCCTTCCCTTGACAAAGCCCGTCTGGTCCTCTGCGACCACCTCTGATACACATCTCTCCACCATTTTGGCAAGACATTTAAGAGTATTTTGAGGTCCACATTTAGCAGCAAAATGGGTCCATATAATCCCTTTTCCTTCGGGTCTTTGTCTTTTTGGGTATCAATGAAATTGTGGCCTGCACTAGTGCAGGAGGCAATGTTCCCCTTGCCAGCGAGTCTGAGAACACATCCTTCAGATATGGGGTCAGGTCCTGGTGCCTTCCACACCTGCATCAAGCTGATGTTCTCCATGATTTCTCCCAGATCTATTTTGTCTCCAGATCCCCCAGTCTGTCTTCCTCCATAACTGGTATTTCCAGCTCATCGAGGAACTGTTTCTTCCCGCACCCCCGTCGGGGGGTTTTGGAGGTGTCCAACACTCAGTAAAACTCTCGTGCTTGGTTGACCTCTTTTTGTTCCGCTACAAGTCTGTCTGTGCCATCCTTCAGCTGCACTTGTTCCCTCATGGCTGCCTGTTTTCTTAGACAGAAGACGGCCAGCGTTTCCCCCGTGTTCGTAGAATGTCCCCCATATCTGGCGGAGTTGGTACACAGCTTTCCGGGTGGATAGCAGGTTAAAGTATATTTGTCACCTTTTCCTGTCCTCCAGCAGCTCTACAGTCGTGGGCTCGGAGTTCTTTCTGTCACCCTTCAAAGTGTAGGCTTTAATTGTTGTCTGGCCTCCCTCTCTCCCCTATCTCCATTTGCCTTGTAGGTATAATTTCCCCTCTGATAACAGCCTTCAGTACCTCCCAGAATGTGGAGGGTGAGATCTCCACCTTCCGATTGTTACTCCCGTAGTCGTCTATAGAACATAGAACATAGAACAGTACAGCACAGAACAGGCCCTTCAGCCCTCAATGTTGTGCCGAGCCATGATCACCCTACTCAAACCCACGTATCCACCCTATACCCGTAACCCAACAACCCCCCCCCCCTTAACCTTACTTTTATTAGGACACTACGGGCAATTTAGCATGGCCAATCCACCTAACCCGCACATCTTTGGACTGTGGGAGGAAACCGGAGCACCCGGAGGAAACCCACGCACACAGGGGGAGGACGTGCAGACTCCACACAGACAGTGACCCAGCCGGGAATCGAACCTGGGACCCTGGAGCTGTGAAGCATTTATGCTAACCACCATGCTACCCTGCTGTCTATAGTCGGTGATGTTTGCTGGCAGAAGGCCTTGTCAGCCAGGAGGTCCATGACAGCCTCCATGTGGAGTGCTCGGCACGTCCTGTCTACAACCTCACATCCACATAGTGTGGAGCGTGGCCGGAGATGACTATCGCGGACTACTCCCCTCCTATAATTCCTGGAAGCACTGATTTCTCCACTGCAAAGAAGTCGATATGGGTACATACCTTGTGCACTTGTGAAAAGAACGATAATTCCTTTTCTCTCGGGTATAGGAACCTCCATGGGTTCACGGCCCCCATCTGATCCATAAATACTCTCAGTTATTAGCCACACCTCTCTTTTTCTCTGATCTGGGATTCAATCAGTCATTCAACGTGTCCTGTAGACAGTTAAAGTCACCCCCCCCCCCCCCCCATTATCAATCGATGTGTGTGAATGTCAGGGATTTCCGCCATGGTCTTTTTATAAATTCTGTGTTGTCCCAGTTGGGAGCGTACACATTTACCAGTACGACCAGTGCCCCTTCCGGGATGTACCATTCCAAAGGGTCCGCAACCTTTCGGTCTCTGTAAACCTTCTCTTATGACATGCTGACCATGACGTGCCATCCTTCTGGGTCCGTAACCATCCAAGTCTGTATAAACCTCGCCCAATTGTTGATCAGTATGGCTACTCCTCTAGCACTCGTCTCGTAGCATGAATCATGCGTCTGTTGCATCCAGCCCTCCCTTACCAGCAGTCTGTCCTTCTCCCTCAGGTGTGTCTCCTGCAGGTAGATTATGTCAACCTTCAGGATTTTCAAGTGGGAGAAGACTCAGGATCTGTTCACTGGGCCGTTAAGTGCCCTTACATTCCAAGTGACTACCCTGATGGGGGGTTTCTGACCCTCCATTCCTGTGGGGTAACCAATACTTACCTGGTGGATGAGCCCCTGCACTCTTGGGTTTTCCTTTGTTCGGGAGCCATCCAAAATGGCCACTGTTGCTTCTCTCGCCATGAGGTCGGGCCCCTGTGTCTATCTTGCTGTCAATCCTTTCCTAGCTTTCTGCCCTCTTTATGTTCTGTGAGTTCCCCCTGCCCCTCCCCCATCACGTATTCTCCACGCCCCTCTCCCCTGAGGTTGATGCGAGTGACATAAGCAAAAGGCCATGACCAGGCCATCCCAGGATCAATGGAACTGTTCTGTTAATCACACGTGTTTACCAGACACAGCAGAATGTAACTTCCTTATTTAGAAGGCATACATGTTGGCAACACCTTCAGGCAACTGGGTGCCCACCCCAAAATTGATGTGGCAGCCCCTGATTCGGCTTGATCGATCAGGTTGATTGAACCCTGATCAATTGATTGACAAATGACCCAGAGACCGCCCACCAAAATAGTGACGAAATTCTAACATGAGAAAAGTTACTGCACAGATTCATTCTTTCTCTTGGAGCAGCAGTAACTAACAACGATGACCTCACTGGCCGCTGAATGAGACCATCCACACAACCCAACAGAAGGAAGACCAGAGCCAGAAGAGAACCAGATTGATAACCAATCTACAGAGACTACAAGACTGCGACTACAGCTATCAGGCGTGTATCTGCCCAGCACTTGTCGGTCACTGCCCAGTTAAGTGAAGATGTTGGACTATTGGGTTATAGTGTAACCTATGATTGGAGTGTGTGATTGAGTAACCATTGTGTGCATGTGAATAAATATTGTTCTGTTTTGTAAACTGAGTCTCATAGTCATTTGTCCACCATATCCAGGTTGAGATACACTGTGGTTTCGACAGGCCCAACACAGGGTATTGATTGCGAAAGACACCTTCTGACCTTTATTGATCGCTGATTCAATGAAAAGGAGACAGAGAGTGAAGATCTCGCCAATTGGAAAGGGGGGCGGGGGGCGGGGAGCCAGAGTGGGAAAGAAATAAAGGAACTCAGAGTAGGAAAGATTCGCGCCTCACAAAACGCACAGCTTGCATTCCTCCTGCGACTGCACACTGCCAATTAATTTCCATGAATTCTACCTTTTTCCCAGGATTACCCATGCGGAACAGAGGTTCGAACTATGTGTGAGGTGGGAACGTCTTTCCCACAGCATCCAGCTCTTCAACTCATTCAGTCCCCCCTTTTCATATAATTTACAGTGCAGAAGGAGGCCATTCGACCCATCGAGTATGCACCGGCTCCTGGAAAGAGCACCCAACGCAAGGTCAACACCTCCATCCTATCCCCATAACCCAGTAGCCCCACCCAACACTAAGGACAATTTTGAACACTAAGGGTAATTTATCATGGCCAATCCACCTAACCTGCACATCTTTGGACTGTGGCAGGAAACCGGAGCACCCAGTGGAAAACCACGCACACACGGGGAGGGTGTGCAGACTCCACACAGACAGTGACCCAAACCGGAATCGAACCTGGGACCCTGGAGCTGTGAGGCAATTGTGCTATCCACAATGCTACCGTGCTGCCCACACATTTAGTGTACCCAATAATTTTTTTTCAAGTGAGGGACAATTTAGTGTGGCCAATCCACCTCACCTGCACATCTTTAGGTTCTGGGGGTGAAACCCATGAAGACACTAGGAAGAATGTGTAAACACAACACGGACAGTAACCCTGGGCCGCGGGTCAGCCCCCCTTAAATGGAAACTGCACTGAGTCACAGAAGGCTGCTGCAACTCACTGTGATTGCTGTAATTGAAGACAAGGTAAATGTCATCAAGGAGGGGAGAGAAAGAGGGCTTTACAGTACATGGATGTTGCACTTGAGTTTTTAATCATGGTGGTTGACAGGAGAAGTGAGGCCTGTGGATGAAGGGACAGGTATCACTCAAGGAATGTCCTCCGAAGAGAATGGATGCATACGGCCACAATGTTCATGTTTGAAGTCTGCTGCGAAGACTTGTTGGCAGTGCCTGAAGACGTGAAATGAACTTCCATGGGTGACCTTTACTGTAATTGGATCAAAACCATGGAACTCCCTCAGAATGTCAGTAAATACATCTCCATATGACATCTCCTGCACAACACCGCCACTTCATGTTGCTCAATGTACCATACCTGAATTAGCCCGCGAAAGTCACGCCTTATATTTGCATACTCTACTTCAGTCTCACACACCTTCCACTAGTAGCAGCCTAAGGCACAAAGATCTCAATGTAACAGAGCTCCCACAGCCTGTTTATAGCAGGGACAACATCCAATTAGAGTGCAGCAGAATCTGTGACATTTTGCCCTCACTCTCTCGCAGGACAATGCTGTTCCATGAGAGGCAGGGGACTGGTGGGGACCAGGCAAACATCATCCACTAAGTCTGAGGGAGGAAGTAGCATTCTGAATTGTGTGGAATGTCTGTGACCGAGCCTGCCCTATCTGCTGCCACTGAGATCATTCTGGATGGCATAGCGGGATTCTCTGGTCCTCCCGCTGTGTTTTCCTGGGCACCGCACCATCGCCGGCAGCGGGATTCTCTGGTCCTGCCACCTGCCAATGTCATTCCGCAGCGACCGAAATACCTGTGGGGTGTCGGTGGGCTGCCGGCGCAAGTGAGAATTGCACTGGAGGAGAGTCTGTTCTAAATTTACAGCTCACCCTTCGATCTACTTCCCAGAATGATGTGCAAACTGCAGGTAACGTGTCCATGGAACATCTCGGCTCACGTGAACCAGTCCGCTTTGATTATATGCTTTTCAATCAATTGCAAAATCTTGCAAGTGGCCATCTGAGAGCTAGAGAAAGATAGATAGATGGATAGATAGATCGCTGATAGATAGATAGATAGATAGATATATAGCTGATAGAGTGATAGCTGATAGATAGATAGATAGATAGATAGATTAATAATAGGTCAATCGATATATAGACTCATAATAGGTAGACAGATTGATTGATAGATTCATAATAGATAGATAGATAGATCGATTGATGGATAGCTAGATAGATAATAGATAGATAGCTAGCTAATAGATAGATAGGGAACAAATTAATAGATATATATATAGATAGACAGCTAGTAGATAAATGGATTGATAGATTCATAATAGATAGATAGATAATAGATAGATAGTTAATAGTTAGATTGATTGATAGATCGATAGATAAATCGATAATAGATGGATCGCTAATAGCTAGAAAGATAATAGATAGATAGCTAATAGATAGATAATAGATAGATAGCTAATAGATAGATAATAGACAGATAGATAGCTAATAGATAGATAGATAGACAGCTAATTGATAGATAGATTTGGCAATAAATTCATAGACAGATAAATAGATAGACAGCTAATCGATAAATAGATTGATAGATTCATAGTAGATAGATAGAGAATAGATAGATCGTTAATAGTTAGATTGATTGATAGATCTATAGATAAATAGATAATAGATAGATAGCTAATAGCTAGATAGGAAATAGATAGATAGATAGCTAATAGGTTGATAGATAATGGATGGATAGATAGCTAATAGATGGATAGATAGATAGTTAATAGGTAGATTGCTAATAGATAGATAATAAATTGATAGACAGATAAATAGATAGACAGATGATAGATAGATACATATATACTAGATAGCTCACAGATAGATAGATAAGAGAGAGAGATAGTGAATAGACGGATAGACAGATAAATAATAGATAGATAGACAGCGAATAGATAGATAATAAATTGATAGATAGATAAATAGATAGATAGATAGCTAATAGATAGATTCATAAAGGTTAGACAGATAGATAGATAATAGATAGATAGTTAATAGTAGATCGATTGATAGATAGATAACAGATGGATCGATACCTATTAGATAGATAGATGGATAGATAGATAGCTAGATAGATAGATAGATAGAGAGTTAATAGATAGATAGATAGCTAATAGATAGATAGATAATAAATTGATACATAGATAAATAGAAAGACAGCTGAAAGATAGATACATAGCTTTTTAAAAATAAATTTAGATTACCCAATTATTTTTTCCAATTAAGGGGCTTTTTAGCATGGCCAATCCACCTACTCTGCACAATTTTGGGTTGTGGGGGCGAAACCCACGCAGACACGGGGAGAATGTGCAAAACTCCACACGGACAGTGACCCAAAGCCGGGATCAAACCTGGGACCTCAGCGCCGTGAGGCGGTTGTGCTAACCACTAGGCCACCGTGCTGCCCTAGATAGATACATAGCTAATAGATAGCTAATAGATAGATAGATAATAGAGAGATAGATCGCTAATAGATGGATAGATATGTAAATAACAGATAGATATACAGTGAATAGATAGATAGATAACAATTGATAGAGAGATAAATAGATAGATAGACAGCTAATAGATAGATAGAGAGATCGATGATAGATAGATAGCAAATAGTTAGATAGATAATACATTGATAGATAGAGAATAGATAGATAGCTAGCTAAAAGATAGATAGATTCATAAAAGTTAGATAGATAGATAATAAACAGATAGTTAATAGGTAGATCGATTGATAGATAGATAATAGATGGATCGATAGCTAATAGATAGATAGATATATGGATAGATAGATAGGTAGATAGATAGATATGTAGCTAGATAGATAGTTAATAGATAGGTAGATAGCAAATAGATAGATAGATAATAAATTGATACATAGATAAATAGATAGACAGCTGAAAGATAGATACATAGCTAATAGATAGCTAAGAGATAGATAGATAACAGAGAGATAGATAGCTAAAAGATGGATAGATATATAAATAATAGATAGATAGACAGCGAATAGATAGATAGATAACAAATTGATAGATAGATAAATAGATAGATAGACAGCTAATATATAGATAGATAGAGAGATCGATGATAGATAGATAGCTAATAGTTAGATAGATAATACATTGATAGATAGATAAATAGATAGATAGATAGCTAATAGATAGATAGATTCATAGATTCATAAAAGTTAGATAGATAGATAGATAATAGATGGATAGAGAGATCGATGATAGATAGATAGCTAATAGTGAGATAGATAATACATTGATAGATAGAGAAATAGGTAGATAGATAGCTAAAAGATAGATAGATTCATAAAAGTTAGATAGATAGATAATAGACAGATAGTTAATAGGTAGATCGATTGATAGATAGATAATAGATGGATCGATAGCTAATAGATAAATAGATGGATAGATAGATAGATAGCTAGATAGATAGATAGATAGTTAATAGATAGATAGATAGCTAATAGATAGATAGATAATAAATTGATAGATAGACAAATAGATAGACAGCTGAAAGATAGAAACATAGCTAATAGATAGCTAATAGATAGATAGATAATAGAGAGATAGATAGCTAATAGATGGATAGATATACAAGTAATAGATAGATAGACAGCGAATAGATAGATAGATAATAAATGGATAGATAGATAAATAGATAGATAGCTAATAGATGGATAGATAGAGAGATCGATGATAGATAGCTAATAGTTAGATAGATAATATATTGATAGATAGATAAATAGATAGATAGCTAATTGATAGATAGATTCATAGATTCATAAAATTTAGATAGATAGATAATAGACAGATAGTTAATAGGTAGATCGATTGATAGAGAGATAACAGATGGATCGATAGCTATTAGATAGATACATAGATGGATAGATAGATAGATCGATCGATAGATAGATAGATAGATAGATAGATAGTAGATGTACATCACTGATGATGAAGATCCATCAATGGGTCTGACACTCCAGCCACCAGCTCAAATACTTGCATTTTGTAAATTAGAGATTAGTTTACAGCCGGAATCTGACTCATAAAGCAGTTGTATGCTTCACCCAGACCAGGGAGAAAGGATAGCCTGTTGACAGCCCACTGACAGAGCTCCAAAACAAGATATGATGCACGGGACTGAAATGAAAATTTTACAGAGGCCCGTGGAAGTGGGCCCTAACTCTATGACAGCACTGGCGGACCCAGTTGTGGTACACTGTCTGGTGGACAGCGTCACAACATCCACTGGAACAGGCTGTGACCATGCAAACTCACAGTGCAGCAGAGGAAGCTTGGACTGCGGTCAGGAGATCAATTATTCCGACGCACAGGCGCAGATTGCTGTCGTCATGGCTGTGGATCTCAGTGCACAACAGGCTACGCAGATTCTCTCAGCAGTAAGGCAATCTAGGCTTCGCCAGGTTACAAGGATGGCTGAGGTTTGCTGAGGTTCTGATCCCTGGGAGTAACAGGGTTTCATGGAGTACGACCCTGCTGCCTTCAATCTGGATGGTAACATTTGTTTTCGCTTCACTGACACTTGGCTGGTACTCTTGTTGTTACCCATTAGCCAGCTCAGGCTGCTGCTGCCCAAACCGAAATGGATAGCACAATTGCATCAAAGCTCCAGAGTCCCAGGTTCGATTCCGGCTTGGCTCACTGTCTGTGCGGAGTCTGCACATCCTCCCCGTGTGTGTGGGTGTCCTCCGGGTACCCCGGTTTCCTGCCACAGTCCAAAGATGCCAGGTTAGGTGGATTGGCTATGATAAATTGCCCTTAGTGTCCAAAATTGCCCTTGGTGTTGGGTGGGGTTACTGGGTTATGGGGATAACGTGGCGGTGTTGACCTTGGGTAGGGTGCTCTTTCCAAGAGCCGGTGCAGACTCGATGGGCCGAATGGCCTCGTTCTGCACTGTAAATTCTATGATATCTATGATAACCTCAGCCCTCAAGTGCCAGAGCTGTCCGGGTTGTGTCACCCACTGAACGTCAACAGCCCCCTACCAGCGAAGCTACAATTCCTCGGGAAGCATTGTGTACATTGAGGAAAGCCACAGGAATGTAATCAAGGGAATACATAAGGGTAAATAGTTCAGTTTTGTTCATGGATATTATAGATATCATAGAATTTACAGTGCAGAAGGAGGTCATTCGGCCCATCAAGTCTGCACCGGCCCTTGGAAAGAGCACCCGACCTAAGCCCATGTCTCCACCCTATCCCCGTAACCCAGTAACCTCACCTAACCGTTTTGGACACTAAGACCAATTTGTCATGACCAACCCACCTAACCTGCACATCTTTCGACTGTGGGAGGAAACCAGAGCACCCGGAGGAAACCCACGCAGACACAGGGAGAACGTGCAGACTCCGCACATAGAGTGATCCAAACCGGGGATCGAATCTGGGACCCTAGTACAATGAAACAACTGCGCTAACCACTGTGCTACCGTTGTGCCCTAACACTTTCGTAAAATTGAATTTATTGTTGGATGAATATGCTGACGAAGAGGGTTTTTGTCTTCCAGATGAATGCATGTAACAGCTGACAACACAACCTCCAGAGGTTCATCCACAGCACCCCACTAACTTTCAAATAACAGAATTGGATTCATTTAAAAAAAAAATATTTTTTATTGGAATTTTTTACAGAAAATATAACAATAAACAATGAAATGCAACAAAATAACCCCATAATATCTGTAACACCCCCCCAGACCGTGTCAACGCATGGATCACATCCCCCCCACCCACCCAACCCCAATGAAAAACAAGAGAACTTAAAAATAAATTAAAATTAAATAAACAAACATAGTCATCGTCTCCCCCCCCCCACTTTTTCCCACCTCATCCCCCCCCTCCCCCCGGGTTGCTGCTGCTGCTGTCCCAGTACCCTATCGTTGAGCCAGAAAGTCGTGGAAAGGTTGCCACCTCCTAAAGAACCCTTGTAACGATCCCCTCAGGCCGAATTTGACCCTCTCTATCTTGATAAAACCAACCATGTCATTGACCCTCGGCTCCAAGCATGGGGGCCTCGCATCCTTCCATTGTAGCAAGATCCTTCGCTGGGCTACTAGGGACATAAAGGCCAGCACACCGGCCTCTTTCGCCTCCTGCACTCCCGGCTCCAGCCCAACCCCACAAATCGCGAGTCCCCATCCTAGCTTGACACTGGATCCCACCACCCTCGACACCGTCCTCGCCACCCTCTTCCAGAACTCCTCCAGTGCCGGGCATGCCCAGAACATATGGGCATGGTCCGCTGGACTCCCCGAACACCTGACACACCTGTCTTCGCCCCCAAATAACCTACTCATCCTAGACCCGGACAT
Organism: Scyliorhinus canicula; assembly: GCF_902713615.1. Classification (NCBI taxonomy): domain Eukaryota; kingdom Metazoa; phylum Chordata; class Chondrichthyes; order Carcharhiniformes; family Scyliorhinidae; genus Scyliorhinus; species Scyliorhinus canicula. The sequence goes on from NC_052151.1 coordinate 211,931,539, forward strand.
GTGGGCCCGGTGCCGCACCTTGAATTGGATGAGGCTAAGCCGCGCACATGAGGAGGAAGAATTAACCCTCTCCAGGGCATCAGCCCATGTCCAGTCTTCGATCTGTTCCCTCAGTTCCCCCTCCCACTTAGCTTTCAGCTCCTCTACTGACGCCTCCTCCACCTCCTGCATAACATTGTAGATATCAGATATCTTCTCTCCGACCCAGACCCCCGAAAGCACCCTGTCACTCACCCCCTCGCGGGAAGCGAAAGGAATCACTCCACCTGCTGACTAGCAAATGCCTTTACCTGCAGATACCTGAACATGTTCCCCGGGGAGCCCAAATTCCTCCTCCAACTCCCCCAGGCTCGCAAACCTCCCATCAATAAACAGGTCCCTCAGCTGTCTGATGCCCGCTCTGTGCCAACCCTGGAATCCCCCATCAATGTTCCCCGGGACGAACCGATGGTTCCCCCTTAACGGAGCCTCCATTGAGCCCTCCACATCTCCCCTATGTCGCCTCCACTGCCCCCACATCTTGCGGGTAGCCGCCACCACCGGACTCGTGGTATACCTCGTGGGAGGGAGCGGCCACGTCGCTGATACTAGGGCCCCCAGGCTTGTATCTCCACAGGACGTCCTCTCCATTCGATCCATGCTTCCCCCTCCCCCTCCATCACCCACTTGCGCACCATCGACACATTGGCCGCCCAATAATACCCCGAGAGATTGGGTAACGCCAGCCCCCCCATCTCTAACCCGCTCCAAGAAGACCCTCTTCACCCTCGGGGTCCCATGCGCCCAAACACACCTCATGATGCTGCTAGTCACCCTCCTAAAAAAGGCCCTAGGGATAAAGATGGGCAAACACTGAAAGAGGAACAAGAACCTCGGGAGAACCGTAATTTTGACGGACTGCACTCTAGCCGCCAACGATAGCGGCACCATGTCCCACCTTTTAAATTCCTCCTCCATCTGCTCCACCAGCCTGGTAAAATTAAGCTTATGGAGAGTCCCCCAACTCCTGGCCACCTGCACCCCCAGGTATCTGAAACTCTTCACTGCCCTCTGAAATGGGAGCCTCCCAATTCCCTCCACCTGGGTCGACGCCGGGTCGGAGAGAATCCTGCCCTTTATAGTGAGCTAACTGATAAGGGCAGTAATACAAGCTTCTGGTGCTAGCCTGTTACAAGGGGCTGACTGCTATACATTCCTCCCCTATAGGATGAAGAGGTCTCAAGCGAGTAAATAACTAGAAGTGTGCCCTATTACCAATTCCAAAGGTTACGGGAAAGTCCTCAGATATTAAGGAGAATAGCTCCATGGAGATCTTGAGGATCTTGAATAAACATAACTTGTTAGGGAAGGGCTAGGCCACAGAATAGTGGGAGGAGCAAAGAGGAGTGATAAAACTGTCTAAAAATGTATGTAACTTGTTCACTTGTATCTGTAAGCAGTGATGAGTTCTGTGTGATTTATTTGTGGTGGTTAAGGCAGACCTGCACAATCTTTAATAAATCAACGCTTGATCTTGCATACATTTTCGAGTCTAACACCATTGACCCCACCATCCAGTGGAAGCCAGAGGATTGTGCCTATGTGTGTCTGCTGTGTGACATCACTTACTCTCTATAACCTCACTTCCTGCCCATGACCTCTCGCTGAGGCCGTCTGGGAATTATAGCCCAGTGTCCAATCAATTGATGGATAGTCGATTTTTTCCCAATTGGTATGAGGGAAAGGGCAAGTGGACAGGTGGACTTATCAGTAGTAGGGGAGAGATCTCAGGAGTCACTTCAACTTTCCAATCAGGGACTGTAATTGTGGATAAATGGATCAGCCAATAAGTGGCCCTTGAGGCGGGGTCAAAAGGAGTAGCTTTTCACCCCCTACCCCACACACCCTGTTGGAAATGTCCAATAAACAAAGATGTTCTGGAAACTCTTAGGGATTCAATTCCCTCAGTGATGGGCCCTTTTACTGCTCTAAGCGTGAAATAAAATGAGAACATTCTGGAAATTATCAGGGATTTAGTTCCCCAAGCGGACCCACTCACCCTGGAATTGGAAAATTGAAGAAAGACAGAATTCTGGACAACCTTGGCAATTCAGTTCCCCCCAGTTAGAATCTACACACACACCACTCTGCCTGAAACATAAAATAACATTCTGCAAGCTCTGTGTTTCAGTTCTTTTCATCATTGAATTAATTTTAGAATCGGAGTAAATGGGTATTTCAGCACATTCTTCAACTGCTTTCTGAACATAGTCTGCGTTATGGCGTAGATGACAGTGTTTGTGCAGCAGCTTAGCAGCTGCAGCATGAAGGCCAACTCCAAAACAAACCGATGCAGAAAAATGGCATTGAAGCCCACATAATTCATTCGGCTCCATATAGAATAAATCATTAACAGTGACCATAACAGTATGAAATTAGCAGAGATAACAAAAAGTAAAATAATGGATTTCCTTCGACTCTGAATCTCAGGATCTCCGCACGTCTCCTTGCTGCTGCGACCCAGGAGTCTTTTGCGAGCTCTGCTAGTCACTAAAATATATCTGACAGTGAGACAATTGAGCATCAGAATTAGAACAAATGGGACGCATGGGGTTAGAATGAAATGGAGGAACTGAATTGCTACCCAGGACTTAGAATACAGATTTCCAGCTAATCCAGAGTCATGTACCATGTCACCGTCTATAATGCAAAACAAGGGGGTATTCTCCAGTGAATAATATGGCGTCAACAGAAAATACCAGAAAATGTTCTTCAAACAGCTCAGCACAGTCACCGTTCCCAGCACCACCGATGCATTTTTCTTGTTGCAATATTTACTTTTCAGTTTTGGGCAACAAATAGCCACAAATCGATCAAAGGTGAAAGCGACGGTGAACCAGACAGAACAGTCCGTGACTGCATAAAGCAGGACAGAGTGAATATTACACACACGGATGTACATCCGTGCAATAAAGAACTTTTCTTGAAAAACAATCGGTATTTGTCTCAATATCAAATCGAAGATAATGACCAGCAGATCCGCAGCTGCCATACCCAACAGGTAGCACGTGACACATTTCGAGAGACCACATTGTCTGCGCTTGAGGGTTAGAATGGCGAGAATATTTACTGTAAGGAAAGGAAATAAACAATGAAACTGCACATCTGGCTGGGGGAAGAAGCCACCAGTATAATGGGGGTTTGTGGAGATTTGAAAACGTGTTACTGAATCCAGTGATGCACTGAAATCAATGGAAGTGAAAGGCCTAAAGTGAGAGTCTGTGATACACAGAATCGAAGCAGAGATTAACTAACAGAGGGGAGGTGTGGGATAATCCCAACTTTTTCCCACTGCTCCAGTGCCTCGGACCAGATGTATTTCTGACAAAGAGTGTTTCCCACCTCCACTGCTGTAATTTTAAGAACTGTGACAAACAAGCTTTCTTGTAAATGTCATAATCACATGAAAGGGTCAACAATGATTTATTTTAACAGCCGCAAATGCAAATCGGAACAAACACTCAAATAGATAGGCACACCCGCAGGAAAAGATGATTTTTTGGAAATTTAACAGGGCCTTTCACTCCTAGAAGTGTAAAACCAGAAGCCGCTCACTTATTTGCAGCCTTTAAGATGAATTTTGAAAACATTGCAGGTCGGAAGGTTTCTTTCCTTGTTTCTTCAAGACAATGGAGGTTGGAAATGGCTGACGGTTAGACTATATTATGTTGGAGCCTCTGTTGTGAAGACATGTATTGCCAGATAAGTAATTATTAGCCGTTTTATTGGTTAAGGTGATTCTGAAAAAGGTTCTTCCTTATGCGAGACGGGATCTCTTTATTCAGGATTCTATTTCTTTTCATTGAACATGGTAAAAATTATCATTTAAATAATGTGAAAAAATGTCAGTTACACAACTCTAGTGAGGCGTCCCCCTCATCCCCCTCAGCAGAAACTCTCTCTCTGCTCTGGGAACATGGTGTCGGATTTCTTCTGTTCACAGGTTGACATTCCCATTACGACCTCCCTTTGAATGTCTTCATAATCTCCGGGAGATGACGTGACTGTCAAACGGGCGGATAGGTCAGGAAGGGGAGCAATGAGGGAGCATCAGTGGTTAGCTGGATTGACACTCCTCTGGGACACATAATGTCTGACTTGTGGAGTGTGTAAATTGTACCAGAGCAGATATAGGAGAGAAGAATCACACACACACATACACACACAATAACACACACACACAATAACACACATGCACACAAAATGATACACACACAAACACACAGAGAGACCAAAACATACACACAAAGTACACAATAACAAACATACACACACAAAAACACACACACACAAACACACAGACCAAAACATGCACACACAAATACACACAATAACATACATACACACACAATAACACACACACACAGACCAAAACATACACACAAAGTGCACAATAACACACACACAACACACATACACAAACACACCGACAGACCAAAACATACACACAATAACACACATCCCGATGTACAATGGCTCACAATCACACATAAAGACACATACAATAGCACACAGAAAGACACACACAACACAAACAGAAAGACACATGCAGAAATGCACACTATGCACAATCACACACAACATACAGGTGAAAAGATGCGCTAGCACACACATCACACAGGCTTGACGACACACTGAAAAACACACACAACATAGACAGAAAGACACACGCAGATAGACACACAAGCACACAACAGACAGACGGAAAGACACACAATCACACAAAACACACTCGGAAAGATGCACAAAGACACACAACATGCAGGTGGAAAGACACACAAGCACACAACAGACCGACGGAAAAACACACAAACACAAACCATACAGACAGAAAGACAGATGGAAAGACACAAACACACACAAGATGCAGGTGGAAAGACACAAAAACACACAACGTACAGACGGAAAGGCACACACAACATACAGACGGAAAGGCACACACTACATACAGGCATAAAGACACACAAACACACACAACATACAGACGGAAATAGACACAAACACACAATATGCAGGCTGAAAGACACAAAAAAAACACAACATATAGATGGAAAGGCACACAAACACACACAACATGCAGGTGGAAAGACACCCAAACACACACAACACAGACAGAAAGCCACACAAAACACACGACTGAGACAAAGACACACCCAGAAAGATACACACAACACACAGGCGGACACATGTACACAGAAATACAAACACATTCTCACGCATGTACACAAAAAGACAGCACAGCTTTTCAGTATTGAAAAAGGCCTTTCGGCCCATCATTCCTCTCTCCACCGAATAGGAACCCAAATCCCAGTTTCCAGCTCCTGGTACCTACCCTTGTGTGCTGTGGTATTTCAAATGCTAATCTTAATGCTTCTTAAATATAGTGAGGTTTCTCGCCTCTCCCAGCCTTTCAGGCAGTGAACTCCAGATTCCAACCACCCTCTGGGTGAAAAGACTTTTCCTGAAATCCCATGTCACGGAATCCAGAATGAGGCAGCCAATTAGATACAAAGTTGCTCAGCGACCGAATCAAAAGGGTGGTTGTGGAGGTTTGTTTTTCAAACTGGAGGCCTGTGACCACTGGTGTGTCTCACGGATCGGTGCTGGGCTCACTGTTATTTTTTAATATGTATTAATGATTTGGATGAGAATGTAGGAGGCATGGTTAGTAAGTTTGCAGATTACACCAAGATTGGTGGCATAATTGATAGCGAAGAAGGTTAAATAATATTGCAATAGGTTCTTGACCAATTGGGCAATTGGGCCAATGAATGGCAGATGGAGTTTAATTTGGATATATGTGAGGTGATGCATTTTGGTCGACAAAACCAGGCCAGGACCTGTTCAGTTACTATTAGCGAGTTGGAGACAGTTACAGAACAAAGCGATCGAGGAGTACAAGTTAATAGCTCCTTGAAGGTGGAGTTCCAGGTGGACAGGGTGGTGAAGAAGGCATTCGGAAAGCTAGGATTTATTGGTCAGAATATTGAATAGAGGAGTTGGGACATCTTGTTGAAGTTGTACAAGATATTGGTAAGACCACACATGGAATTCTGTGTTCAGTTTTGCTCACCCCATTATAGGAAGGATATTGTTAAACGAGACAGAGTGCAGAAGTGATGTATGAGGATGCTACCAAGACTTGATGGTGATAAGTTACAAGGAGAGGCTGGATAGGCTGAGACTTTTATCGCAGGAGCGTAGAGAGTTTAGGGGTGATCAGATAGAGGTCTATAAAAATAATGAGGAGCACAGATAAGTTGATAGGCCACATTTTTTTCCAAAGGTAGAGGAGTGTAGAACTAGAGGACATAGGTTTAAGGTGAGAGGGGAGAGATACAAAAGAGACCAGAGGGGTAATTTCTTCATACAGAGGGTGGTGGGCATCTGGAATGGGCTGTCAGATGCAGTAGTAGAGGCGGGTACATTTTTTTTCCTTAAAAAAAACAGTTAGCTACCTGGGCAGGGTGGGTATAGATCGATAAGGGCTAAATACAAGTGAGACGAGTTTAGTGACAGGAACTGGGCGGGAAGGACAAGCTAGGCCGAATGGCCTATATGGATGCTGTAAACATCTATGACTCTTTGACTCCATGACTGGGAGATGCTACATAGTTCAGTCATTGAGGTTTGAATCAGTCAGTTGTGAAAATGTAAAGGTTCAGAGTGAGCTTCATTGATACTGGCAGTGCATGTTTCTGGAGTGATCATGGATATAGGTCTTTGTGGGGAAGGACACACAGCTCAGGCACGACCTCTCTGGATCATTACAATATCTTCAGCATTGTTTGTTCCTCGTATCCCGGTAACTGAGGCTGTTTCTGTGCACCTGGTGGTGGGTACTACCTGAATCTCCAAATCTCCAATGTTGATCTTTCTCTCACCTCTGGACCCAACTACCCTTTTTTTTTATATATAAATGTTTTTATTGGGATTTTCAATATTATAATCATTGCCGTTTGTTTCATTCATTGGACAGTACAAAAGGCTTTTTCTTACGTTTCTCTATACACGGTTAATAGCAGTCTTACCCGGCGTACAATCCTCCTTCTCCTTCCCACTCCCTCCCTCTCCCCCCTCTCCTGATGTCCTCCCGGCTTGATCTGGGGGTGGGTTTATCCTTCACCTCATTTCCCCCCTTCTTTTCTCCCCCCCCCACAACGGATTCGGCCATATCCATTTTGTGGATGGGGGGGGGGGGGGGGGTTGCCCCCTACCTCTTCCTCCGTGTTGTTTCTTCTACCCCTCTCAGGCTCTCTTTTCTTTGCCCCCCCCCCCCCCCCCGGGTTGTGCGTCCCTGACACTCCTCCTTGTCTTTTTATTCAACTTTCCTGGTTCCCTCTCTACTGGCTGTTTCTGGCCTGCGACAGGTTTTGGAACAGGCCGACAAGTAGCCCCCATGCAGTAAGGAAGCCTTTCTTCGAACCTCGGGTGGCATATTTAATCTTCTCCAGGTGGAGAAATTCCGATAGGTCGGCCAGCCAGTCTGCAGTTGTGGGTGGTGCTGCTGATCGCCAGCCCAGCAGGATTCTCCGGCGTGCGATTAGGGAAGCGAAATCGAGGGCGTCGGCCCCCTTCCCCATGTGTAGCTGTGGATGCTCCGATACCCTGAAGATTGCCACATTCGGGCATGGCTCCACCCTCACCCCCACAACCTTGGATATTGCTTCGGAGAAGGTTCTCCAGATCCTAGCAAGTTTGAGACAAGCCCACAACATGTGGGTGTGATTGGCTGAGCCCCTCTGGCACTGTTCCCTTTTGTCCTCCACCTCCGGGAAGAACCTGTTCATTCGGGTTCTGGTCAGCTGCGCTCTGTGCACCACTTTGAGCTGCATTAGGCTGAGCCTTGTGCAGGAGGAGGTGGTGTAGGCCCTGCTCAGTGCTTCGTTCCAGAGTCCCCAACTCACTTCTGTCTCCAGTTCATCCTCCCATTTCCGTCTGGTCTCGTCTAGTGGTGTTCAGGTTCTGTCCAGTAACTGTCCATGTAATTTCCGACTGAATCCCCCTTTTTACTCTCTGTGTTCATCAGGTCATCTGGTGGTATGGTCTCTGGGGCCGTGGGGTATCCTACTGTCTCTTTGCCGAGGAAATATTCTATTTGTAGGTGTCGCATTTCTTGTCCTGTCAGTAGTCCCCCTTCCTCCATCAGTTCCTTCAGCTTTCTGGTCTGTTTCCTGTGTAGAAGTCCAGAACTGTCAGCGTTCCCCCGTCCTTTCTCCATTTTTTAAAGGTTGCATCTAACATGGCGGTGGGAACCTATGGATACCCACAGATGGGGGCAATGGGGGGGGCATCATGGTCAGCCGAAGTGTTGTCTTAATGGGCCCCATGTTCTCATTGAGGTCGCTACCACTGGGCTGGATGTGTATCGAGCCAATGCGGATGGGAGTGGTGCTGTGGCTAGGCCCCGAAGGGTCGTACCCTTGTTGGTTGCCTCCTCCATCCGCATCCACTCTGAGTTCTGTTCCTGTACCCATTCCCTCACTGTTACTGCTGTTGCTGCCCAGAGGTAGTAGTGCACATTTGGCAGTGCCAGGCTTCCATTAATTTTCCTCATTTGGAATGTTGGTTTGGGGACTCCTGGATACTTACACACACAACACCCACCCCCACCCCACACACACACGCACACACACTCACAGAAACGCCATATTTAAGCTGTCTACGCTGTGGAAGAAGGCCTTGGGGATGAAGATCGGTCTGGATCTAAACAGGAAGAGGAACCGCGGCAGCATGTTAATTTTGATTGTCTGCACACTCCCTGCTAGGGAGAGTGGGAGTGTGTCCCACCTCTGTAGGTCCTTTGTGACTTTCTCCGCAGGCTTGTCAGGTTCCACTTGTGGATCTGCGTACAGTCTCTGGCTATCTGGATCCCCAGCTAACGGAATCTGTTCTGGACCATTTTAACTGGGCGCCCCTCCAGCTCTGTCCCTCCCCCATTTGAGTTCACCGGGAATGCCTCACTCTTGCCCAGTTTGAGTTTGTAACCTGAGAAGGTTCCAAACTCTTTCAGGATCTGAATGATTACTCTCAGTCCTTCCTATGGCATTGAGAGGTACAGGAGAAGGTCAACCGCAGAGAGTGAGACTGTACCCTCTGTCTCCTCTTTGGATGCCCCTCCAGCCTTTCGTGTCCCGCAGGGTCGCCAGGGGTTTGATTGCTGGTGCAAGCAGGAGAGGGGACAGTGGGCATCCCTGTCTTGTGCTTCTTTGTAACTGAAAGCATTCAGAGCTGGTGGTATTGGTTCAAACGCTCGCCTTGGCAGCGTTATATAGGAGTCTCACCCAGGCGGTGAATCCTGCCCCTACTGCAAACCTTTCCAGTACCTCGAGGAGGTACTTCCATTCGACTCTGTCGAAGGCCTTTTCTGCGTCCAGGCAGATGATCACCTCTGGTGTTCTCTCCCCAGGTCAGTCATTATTACATCCACCAGTTGCCTTATGTTCCCAGTGAGCTGCCTTCCCTTGACAAAGCCCGTCTGGTCCTCTGCGACCACCTCTGGTACAGATCTCTCCACCATTTTGGCAAGACATTTACGAGTATTTTGAGATCCACATTTAGCAGCAAAATGTGTCCATGTGATCCCTTTTCCTTCGGATCTTTGTCGTTTTAGGTATCAATGAAGTTGTGGCCTGCGCTAGTGCAGGAGGCAATGTTCCCCTTGCCAGCGAGTCTGATAACACATCCCTCAGATATGGGGTCAGGTCCTGATGCCTTCCCCACCTGCATCAAGCTGATGGTCTCCATGATTTCTCCCAGAATTGATGTGGCAGCCCCTGATTCGGCTTGATCGATCAGGTTGATTGAGCCCTGATCAATTGATTGACAAATGACCCAGAGACCGCCCACCAAAATAGTGATGAAATTCTAACATGAGTAAAGTTACTGCACAGATTCATTCTCTCTCTTGGAGCAGCAGTAACTAACAACGGTGACCTCACTGGCCGATGAATGAGACCATCCGCACAACCCAACAGAAGGAAGACCAGAGCCAGAAGAGAACCAGATTGATAACCAATCTACAGAGACTACAAGACTGCGACTACAGCTATCAGGCGTGTATCTGCCCAGCACTTGTCGGTCACTGCCCAGTTAAGTGAAGATGTTGGACTATTGGGTTATAGTGTAACCGATGATTGGAGTGTGTGATTGAATAACCATTGTGTGCATGTGAATAAATATTGTTCTGTTTTGTAAACTGATTCTCATAGTCATTTGTCCACCATATACAGGTTGAGATACACTGTGGTTTCGACAGGCCCAACACAGGGTATGGATAGCGAAAGACTCCTTCTGACCTTTATTGATCTCTGATTCAATGAAAAGGAGACACAGAGTGAATATCTCGCCAATTGGAAAGGGGGGCGGGGGGCGGGGAGCCAGAGTGGGAAAGAAATAAAGGAACTCAGAGTAGGAAAGATTCGCGTCTCACAAAACGCACAGCTTGCATTCCTCCTGCGACTGCACACTGCCAATTAATATCCATGAATTCTACCTTTTTCCCAGGATTACCCATGCGGAACAGAGGTTCGAACTGTGTGTGAGGTGGGAACGTCTTTCCCACAGCATCCAGCTCTTCAACGCATTCAGTCCCCCCTTTTCATATAATTTACAGTGCAGAAGGAGGCCATTCGACCCCTCGAGTATGCACCGGTTCCTGGAAAGAGCACCCAACGCAAGGTCAACACCTCCATCCTATCCCCATAACCCAGTAGCCCCACCCAACACTAAGGACAATTTTGAACACTAAGGGTAATTTATCATGGCCAATCCACCGAACCTGCACATCTTTGGACTGTGGGAGGAAACTGGAGCACCCAGTGGAAAACCACGCACACACGGGGAGGATGTGCAGACTCCACACAGACAGTGACCCAAGCCGGAATCGAACCTGGGACCCTGGAGCTGTGAAGCAATTGTGCTATCCACAATGCTACCGTGCTGCCCACACATTTAGTGTACCCAATAATTTTTTTTCAAGTAAGGGGCAATTTAGTGTGGCCAATCCACCTCACCTGCACATCTTAAGGTTCTGGGGGTGAAACCCTTGAAGACACTAGGAAGAATGTGTAAACACAACACGGACAGTAACCCTGGGCCGCGGGTCAGCCCCCATTAAATGGAAACTGCACTGAGTCACAGAAGGCTGCTGCAACTCACTGTGATTGCTGTAATTGAAGACAAGGTAAATGTCATCAAGGAGGGGAGAGAAAGAGGGCTTTACAGTACATGGATGTGGCACTTGAGTTTTTAATCATGGAGGTTGACAGGAGAAGTGAGGCCTGTGGATGAAGGGACAGGTATCACTCAAGGAATGTTCTCTGAAGAGAATGGATGCTTACGGCCACAATGTTCATGTTTGAAGTTTGCTGCGAAGACTTGTTGGCAGTGCCTTAAGACGTGAAATGAACTTTCATGGGTGACCTTTACTGTAATTGGATCAAAACCATGGAACTCCCTCAGAATGTCAGTAAATACATCTCCATATGTCATCTCTTGCACAACACCGCCACTTCACATTGATCAATGTACCATACCTGAATTAGCCCGCGAAAGTCACGCCTTATATTTGCATACTCTACTTCAGTCTCACACACATTCCACGAGTAGCAGCCTAACGCACAAAGATCTCAATGTAACATAGCTCCCACAGCCCGTTTATAGCAGGGACAACATCCAATTAGAGTGCAGCAGAATCTGTGACATTTTGCCCTCACTCTCTCGCAGGACAATGCTGTTCCATGAGTGGCAGGGAACTGGTGGGGACCATGCAAACATCATCCACTAAGTCTGAGGGAGGAAATAGTATTCTGAATTGTGTGGAATGGCTGTGACCGAGCCTGCCCTATCTGCTGCCACTGAGATCATTCTGGATGGCATAGCGGGATCCTCTGGTCCTCCCGCTGTGTTTTCCTGGGCAGCGCACCATCGCCGGCAGCGGGATTCTCTGGTCCTGCCACCTGCCAATGTCATTCCGCAGCGACCGAAATACCTGCGGGGTGTGGGTGGGCTGCCGGCGCAAGTGAGAATTGCACTGGAGGAGAGTCTGTTCTAAATTTACAGCTCACCCTTCGATCTACTTCCCAGAATGATGTGCAAACTGCAGGTAACGTGTCCATGGAACATCTCGGCTCACGTGAACCAGTCCGCTTTGATTATATGCTTTTCAATCAATTGCAAAATCTTGCAAGTGGCCATCTGAGGGCTAGAGAAAGATAGATAGATGGATAGATAGATAGATGATAGATAGGTAGCTGATAGATAGATAGCTGATAGATAGATAGATTAATAATAGATCGATCGATATATAGACTCATAATAGGTAGACAGATTGATTGATAGATTCATAATAGATAGATAGATAGATCGATTGATGGATAGCTAGATAGATAATAGATAGATAGATAGCTAAGAGATAGATAGGGAATAAATTAATAGATATATATAGATAGACAGCTAGTAGATAAATGGATTGATAGATTCATAATAGATAGATAATAGATAGATAGTTAATAGTTAGATTGATTGATAGATCGATAGATAAATCGATAATAGATAGATCACTAATAGCAAGAAAGATAATAGATAGATAGCAAATAGATAGATAATAGATAGAATGCTAATAGATAGATAATAGACAGATAGATAGCTAATAGATAGATAGAGAGACAGCTAATTGATAGATAGATTAGGCAATAAATTCATAGACAGATAAATAGATAGACAGCTAATCGATAAATAGATTGATATTCATAGTGTATAGAGAATAGATAGATCGTTAATAGTTAGATTGATTGATAGATCTATAGATAAATAGATAATAGATAGATAGCTAATAGCTAGATAGATAATAGATAGATAGACAGCTAATAGGTTGATAGATAATCGATGGATAGATAGCTAATAGATGGATAGATATATAGTTAATAGGTAGATAGATTGCTAATAGATAGATAATAAATTGATAGATAGATAAATAGATAGATAGACAGGTAATAGATAGAAAGATAGCTAATAGATAGATATATAAATAATAGATAGATAGGCAGTGAATAGCTAGATAGATAATACATTGATAGATAGATAAATAGATAGATAGATAGCTAATAGATAGATTCATAGATTCATAAAGGTTAGACATATAGATAGATAATAGATAGATAGTTAATAGTAGATCGATTGATAGATAGATAACAGATGGATCGATAGCTATTAGATAGATAGATAGATGGATAGATAGATAGATAGATAGCTAATAGATGGATAGATATATAAATAATAGATAGATAGACAGCGAATAGATAGATAGATAACAATTGATAGATAGATAAATAGATAGATAGACAGCTAATAGATAGATAGAGAGATCAATGATAGATAGATAGCTAATAGTTAGATAGATAATACCTTGATAGATAGAGAAATAGATAGATAGATTGCTAATAGATCGATAGATTCATAGACTCATAAAGGTTAGATAGATAGATAATAGACAGATAGTTAATAGGTAGATCGATTGATAGATAGATAATAGATGGATCGATAGCTAATAGATAGATAGATCGATGGATAGATAGATAGGTAGATAGATAGATATGTAGCTAGATCGATAGTTGATAGATAGATAATAAATTGATAGATAGATACATTTATAGACAGCAGAAAGATAGATAAATAGCGAATAGATAGCTAAGAGATAGATAGATAATAGAGAGATAGATAGCTAATAGATGGATAGATATATAAATAATAGATAGATAGACAGCGAATCGATAGATAGATAACAAATTGATAGATAGATAAATAGATAGATAGACAGCTAATAGATAGATAGATAGAGAGATCGATGATAGATAGATAGCTAATAGTTAGATAGATAATACATTGATAGATAGATAAATAGATAGATAGATAGCTAATAGATAGATAGATTCATAGATTCATAAAAGTTAGATAGATAGATAGATAATAGATAGATAGATAATAGGTAGATCGATTGATAGATAGATAACAGATGGATCGATAGCTAATAGATAAATAGATGGATAGATAGACAGATAGCTAGATAGATAGATAGATAGTTAATAGATAGATAGATAGCTAATAGATAGATAGATAATAAATTGATAGATAGACAAATAGATAGACAGCTGAAAGATAGATACATAGCTAATAGATAGCTAATAGATAGATAGATAACAGAGAGATAGATAGCTAAAAGATGGATAGATATATAAATAATAGATAGATAGACAGCGAATAGATAGATAGATAATAAATTGATAGATAGATAAATAGATAGATAGCTAATAGATGGATAGATAGAGAGATCGATGATAGATAGCTAATCGTTAGATAGATAATACATTGATAGATAGGTAAATAGATAGATAGATAGCTAATTGATAGATAGATTCATTGATTCATAAAAGGTAGATAGAGAGATAATAGACAGATAGTTAATAGGTAGATCGATTGAAAGAGAGATAACAGATGGATTGATAGCCACCAGCTCAAATACTTGCATTGTGTAAATTAGAGATTAGTTTACAGCCGGAATCTGACTCATAAAGCAGTTGTATGCTTCGCCCAGACCAGGGAGAAAGGATAGCCTATTGACAGCCCACTGACAGAGCTCCAAAACAGGATATGATGCACGGGACTGAAATGAAAATTTTACAGAGGCCCGTGGAAGTGGGCCCTAACACTATGACATCACTGGCGGACCCAGTTGTGGTACACTGTCTGGTGGACAGCGTCACAACATCCACTGGAACAGGCTGTGACCATGCAAACTCTCAGTGCAGGTTACTTCGCCAGGTTACAAGGATGGCTGAAGTTTGCTGAGGTTCTGATCCCTGGGAGTAACAGGGTTTCATGGAGTACGACCCTGCTGCCTTCAATCTGGATGGTAACATTTGTTTTCGCTTCACTGACACTTGGCTGGTACTCTTGTTGTTACCCATTAGCCAGCTCAGGCTGCTGCTGCCCAATCCGAAATGGATAGCACAATTGTATCACAGCTCCAGAGTCCCAGGTTCGATTCCGGCTTGGCTCACTGTCTGTGCGGAGTCTGCACATCCTCCCCGTGTGTGTGTGGGTTTCCTCCGGGTGCCCCGGTTTCCTCCCACAGTCCAAACATGCCAGGTTAGGTGGATTTGCCATGATAAATTGCCCTTAGTGTCCAAAATTGCCCTTGGTGTTGGGTGGGGTTACTGGGTTATGGGGATAAGGTGGCGGTGTTGACCTTGGGTAGGGTGCTCTTTCCAAGAGACGGTGCAGACCCGATGGGCCGAATGGCCTCGTTCTGCACTGTAAAGTCTATGATATCTATGATAACCTCAGCCCTCAAGCGCCAGAGCTGTCCGGGTTGTGTCACCCACTGAAAGTCAACAGCCCCCTACCAGCGAAGCTACAATTCCTCGGGAAGCATTGTGTACATTGAGGAAAGCCACAGGAATGTAATCAAGGGAATGCATAAGGGTAAATAGTTCAGTTTTGTTCATGGATATTATAGATATCATAGAATTTACAGTGCAGAAGGAGGCCATTCGGCCCATCGAGTCTGCACCGGCCCTTGGAAAGAGCACCCGACCTAAGCCCATGTCTCCACCCTATCCCCGTAACCCAGTAACCTCACCTAACCGTTTTGGATACTAAGACCAATTTGTCATGACCAACCCACCTAACCTGCACATCTTTGGACTGTGGGAGGAAAGCAGAGCACCCGGAGGAATCCCACGCAGATAAAGGGAGAACGTGCAGACTCCGCACAGAGAGTGATCCAAGCCGGGGATCGAATCTGGGACTCTAGTACAATGAAACAACTGCCGTTGTGCCCTAACACTTTCGTAAAATTGAATTTATTGTTGGATGAAGATGCTGACGAAGAGGGTTTTGTCTTCCAGATGAATGCATGTAACAGCTGACAACACAACCTCCAGAGGTCCATCCACAGCACCCCATTAACTTTCAAATAACAGAATTGGATTCATTTTTAAAAAAAATATTTTTTATTCGAATTTTTTACAGAAAATATAACAATAAACAATGAAATGCAACAAAATAACCCCATAATAACTGTAACACCCCCCAGACCGTATCAACGCATGTATCACATCCCCCCACCCACCCAACCGTAATGAAAAACAAGAGAACTTAAAAATAAATTAAAATTAAATAAACAAACATAGTCATCGTCTCCCCCCCCCTTTTCCCCACCACATCCCCCCTCCCCCCGGGTTGCTGCTGCTGCTGTCCCAGTACCCTATCGTTGAGCCAGAAAGTCGAAGAATGGTTGCCACCTCCTAAAGAACCCTTGTAACGATCCTCTCAGGGCGAATTTGACCCTCTCTGTCTTGATAAAACCCACCATGTCATTGATCCAGGTCTCCATGCTTGGGGGCCTCGCATCCTTCCATTGTAGCAAGATCCTTCGCCGGGCCACTAGGGACGCAAAGGACAGCTCACCGGTCTCTTTTGCCTCCTGCACTCCCAGCTCCACCTCAACCCCAAAAATCGCGAGTCCCCATCCTGGTTTGACCCTGGATCCCACCACCCTCGACACCGTCCTCGCCACCCCCTTCCAGAACTCCTCCAGTGCCGGGCATGGCCAGAACATATGGGCATGGTTCGCTGGACTCCCCGAACACCTGACACACCTGTCTTCGCCCCCAAATAACCTACTCATCCTAGACCCGGACATGTGGGCCCAGTGCAGCACCTTGAATTGGATGAGTCTAAGCCGCGCACATGAGGAGGAAGAATTAAACCTCTCCAGGGCATCAGCCCATGTCCCGTCTTCGATCTGTTCGCGCAGTTCCCCCTCCCACTTAGCTTTCAGCTCCTCTACTGACGCCTCCTCCACCTCCTGCATAACCTTGTAGATATCAGATATCTTCCCCTCTCTGACCCAGACCCACGAAAGCACCCTGTCACTCAACCCCCCCTCGCGGGAAGTGAAGGGAATCCCTCCACCTGCCGCCTAGCAAACGCCTTTACCTGCAGATACCTGAACATGGTCCCTGGGGGAGCCCAAATTTCTCCTCCAACTCCCCCAGGCTCGCAAACCTCCCATCAATAAACAGGTCCTTCAGTTGTCTGATGCCCGCTCTGTGCCAACCCTGGAATCCCCCATCAATGTTCCCCGGGACGAACCGATGGTTCCCCCTTAACGGAGCCTCCATCGAGCCCCCCACTTCTCCCCTATGTCGCCTCCACTGCCCCCAAATCTTGAGGGTAGCCGCCACCACCGGACTCGTGGCATACCTCGTGGGAGGGAGCGGCCACGGCATTGATACCAGGGCCCCCAGGCTTGTATCTCCACAGGACGCCCTCTCCATCCGTTTCCATGCTGCCCCCTCCCCCTCCATCATCCATCTCTACCTTGCTCCAAGAAGACCCTCTTCACCCTCGGGGTCCCATGCGCCCAAACAAAGCTCATGATGCTGCTCGTGACCCTTCTAAAAAGGCCCTAGGGATAAAGATGGGCAAACACTGAAAGAGGAACAAGAACCTCGGGAGAACCGTCATTTTGACGGACTGCACTCTACCCGCCAATGATAGCGGCACCATGTCCCACCTTTTAAATTCTTCCTCCATCTGCTCCACCAGCCTGGTAAAATTAAGCTTATGGAGTGTCCCCCAACTCCTGGCCACCTGCACCCCCAGGTATCTGAAACTCTTCACTGCCCTCTTAAATGGGAGCCTCCCAATTCCCTCCACCGTTTCACCCGGGTGTACTACAAATACCTCACTGTTGCCTAAATTTAATTTGTAGCCCAAGAAGCCCCCAAACCACTAACAGCTCCATCACCCCCGGCATTCCCTCTTCTGGGTCCGCCGCATACAACAGCAGGTCGTCCGCATACAGCGATACACGATGTTCCTCCCCACCCCACACCAGACCCCTCCATCTCCCTGACTCCCTCAACGCCATAGCCAAAGGTTCAATCGCCAATGCAAAGAGCAAGGGGGACAGGGGGAACCCCTGCCTGGTCCCACGGTAGAGCCTAAAGTACTCCGATCTCCTTCCTTTGGTGACTATACTCGCCATCGGAGCCGCGTTGAGCAGCCTCACCCATTTGATGAATCCATCCCCGAATCCGAACTGCTCCAGCACCTCCCACAGGTACCCCCACTGAACTCTATCAAACGCTTTCTCTGCATCCAGCGCCACCACTATCCCCGCCTCCCCCTCCACTGCCGGCATCATAATAATATTTAGCAATCTCCGCACATTCGTGTTGAGCTGCCGTCCTTTGACAAATCCTGTCTGATCCTCGTGTATCACCCCTGGCACACAGTCCTCTATCCTGGTGGCCAGGATCTTCGCCAGCAACTTAGCGTCAACATTGAGGAGCGAGATAGGCCTGTATGATCCACACTGCAATGGGCCCATATCCCGCATCAGGATCAGAGAGATCAGTGCCCACGACATTGGTGAGGGCAAAGCCCCCTCTCCCATGCCTCATTGAAGGCTCGCACCAACAGGGGGCCCACCAGATCCGCATACTTTTTATAAATTCCACCGAGAACCCGTCCGGCCCCGGCGCCTTACCTGACTGCATTTGTCCAATCCCCCTGACGATCTCCTCCAACTCTATCGGCGCCCCCAGCCCCTCTACCAGCTCCTCTTGAACCTTTGGTAAACATAGCCTGTTCATGAAGCTCTCCATCCCCCCTCTCCCCATCGGAGGTTCCAACCGGTACAGTTCCTCGTAAAAATCCCTAAAGACCCCATTTACTGCTGCCCCCTTCTGCACGACATTCCCACCCTTATCCATCACTCCACCAATTTCCCTAGCCGCATCCCGCCTATGGAGCTGATGCGCCAACATCCTGCTTGCCTTCTCCCCATACTCATATACCGCACCCTGCGCCCTCCTCCACTGTGTCTCCGCCTTTCTGGTGGTCAACACGTCAAATTTGGCCTGCAAACTACGCCGTTCCCCCAGCAACCCCTCCTCCGGTGCCTCCGCTTATCTCCTGTCCACATCCAAGAGCTCCCCCACCAGTCTCTCCCTCTCCTTCCTCTCCCTCCTTTCCCTATGAGCCCGGATGGAGATCAGCTCCCCCCAGATCACTGCTTTCAGAGCCTCCCAGACAATCCCCACCCGGACCTCCCCTGTGTCGTTAGTATCAAGATACCCCTCAATACTTCCCAGGACCTTCCTACACACCTCCTCATCAGCCAGCATCCCCACACCCAGACGCCAGAGCGGGCGCTGGTCTCGCGCCACCCCCATCTCCAGATCCACCCAGTGCGGAGCATGGTCTGAATTTGCTATGGCCGAATACTCAGCATCCTGCACCTTCGGGATCAATCCGCTGCTCAGGATGAAAAAATCTATTCGGGAATAAACCCTATGGACATGAGAGAAAAAGGAATACTCCCGCACTCTCGGCCCCCCAAACCTCCAGGGATCCACCTCTCACATCTGGTCCATAAACCCCCTCAGCACTTTGGCCGCCGCCGGTCTCCTACCCGTCCTTGAACTGGACCGGTCCAGTGGGGGATCCAGCACTGTGTTAAAGTCTCCCCCCATGATCAGGCCCCCTGCCTCCAGGTCCGGAATGCGGCCCAACAAGCCCCTCATGAAGCCAGCATCATCCCAATTCGGGGCATATACATTAACCAGCACCACCTTCTCTCCCTGCAGCCTACCCTTCACCATAATATATCTGCCCTCCTTGTCTGACACCACCTCAGCCGCCTCGAATGCCACCCTCTTCCCCACCAGAATCGCCAACCCCCGGTTCTTCGCGTCCAATCCTGACTGAAAAACCTGCCCCACCCACCCCTTCCTCAGACAAACCTGGTCCGCCACCTTCAAGTGGGTCTCCTGGAGCATAGCCACGTCGGCCTTCAACCCCTTCAGATGAGAAAATACCCTAGTTCTCTTAACCGGCCCATTCAGCTCCCTCACATTCCAGGTAATCAGCCGGATCAGAGGGCAACCCGCCCCCCCTCCCCCGCCGGCTAGCCATAGCTTATCGACTGCTCGCCCCAGGCCAGCGCGCCCCACCCAACCCATTCCCCATGGCGATAACGCCTCTCCTCTACCCCCCCGGCCCACACCAGCTCCTTCCTGGCCATTTCAGCAGCAACCCGGTGTCCCCCCCGCACCCCCCACCCCCAGGCTAGGACCCATCCTAGCCACGACGCACCCTCCATGGTACTTCCGTGAGTCAGCTGACTTCTGCTGACCCCGGCAGCCCCCGCTAAAACCCATCCCCTCCCGGCATGGGGTCATCCCTCTCTTGCCACACCTCCTTGGCACCGCTTTAGCGCAGGAAAGAAAACCAGTAGAGGCGACGCCCCCACCGCCAGCTCCGCCTCCCCTGCCCCACAGCGCGGTAAACCAGAGGAAAGCCCGTGCTTTCATACTGCCACACCCCATCCTTCTGACGCAGCTCCCCAAAATCTAGTTTCATCCCAACCCCCAACCCCGTACAGGAGAGAACATATAAAACA